>NC_083232.1:60454126-60639126 GCF_032191835.1 Heteronotia binoei | reverse complement strand
TAAAATGGAGGAGAGGAGAACAATGCAAACTACTTCAGTTGCCAATTGGAGAAAAAAATGGATTGTATATAAACTGGAATCCATGCCTTAAGACAGAAGTTACAAAGTTTATACTTTAAAAGTACTTTTAAAAATATTAATCCTCTGTGACATACAGTTCCTCATGGTCTGTTAAACACACTGTGTGTCCTGTAAATTCCTTGATAGTTTATCTGACACTACCAGGAAGATGTGAATTGAGTGACGAGGAAGAAAGTTTTGGGGCAAATCCTACCAATTTGAACCCAACACATATTTAAAGGGAACACAATAATTTTGAGAGCTTATTATACCAGTTACATTTATCTTTTCATATACTGTTGCTATGAAATATTATTTTTCTTTTTAAAGTTGATGTAAAGGAGAGGATAGAAAGAACTAATGTGGACTATACTAATAGCAGGGCTTTTTTTGTAGCAGGAACTCCTTTTCATATTAGGCCACACACCCCTGATGTAGCCAATCCTCCCAAGAACTCACAGGGCAATACAGGGCCTACTGTAAGCTCCAGTAGGATTGGCTACATCAGGAGTGTGTGGCCTTACATGCAAAGGAGTTCCTCCTCCAGAAAGAAGTCCTGACTAATAGTAATGGTACACCAAGGTCAGATACAAGTATAGCTATGGAATTCTACATGACAGCTTTCTATTCAGTGTTATATTCAAATCACTAGTACCTGGAAGTTCAATCAACAAAATACTAGATAAACATTAGAATTCTGCAATAATTAGGTGAACTATAGTTAATAAGCAAGGGGAAAGAGGTGATCAAAGGGGAGGTGGTAATTTCCTTTTGCAGGAACCAAGAGTTGATAATGTTAAGTATTGTTGTGTGTTTAAAACACATCAGTAAAAATTACAATTATAGACGGCTGCTTACATGGCACTCTGGGAATCTGTTTTATCAAGGACTGATTAAAGTTAAAGTGAATTGTAGATGATTACAGGCTTAAAAGAAATGTGTTTTTCATTTACTATTTCACATAATGAAAGAATGAAGCTTCAAAATATCAAACGATATCTGGACACAAGCGAGTAGAGGAAATATTAGAATGGTTCAAACATGTCATTCGTGATTTAGCCATGGTTAGATGTGATGTATATAGTGGACTTGCATGATCCTTCCTCTTCCTCTTCCTCCATGAATTCCTTGCTGAATTAGATATCCTCAGTAGCCATTGTTGCTAACCAGGATTTCCCTCAGAACCATCTCTAAAGCCAGGATTTAAAATAGGTTTGCAAACCCAGGTTATGAAGCAATTTGGTTAACAATCATTGACAGTTCAACAGATGTTATATTGCACCATGGTTAAAGAAAAACATTGAAAGGGAGGATTTCTTTTGGAAAGACGAGGAGGGAGCAATAGAACATAAAAGCCTGGAACATCCAGTATCCTAAACATGATTAGATCAAAAATGTTAAATTTCTACTGGATTATTTAAAGTAGTTGAACCTTTTTTATTTATATTATTTATTTTTTCTACTTTCTTAATTCTTAAGTATTGAGAATATCATAGTGGAATTAAGAGTCCAGTTTGTACAGTTCACAGTATTTATAATGGGTTTTTTAATAGTCAATATAAATTTAACAGTACAATTGTAAGAATACAATCCTAGAAGTAAATCCTGGTGAATAGACCTTATTGGGATTCCTCTCTAAGTATACTGTAGTGGTAAACAGGAAATAAATTAATTCTTAACATTTTAAATATTTTAGCATCCATTTAATTCTCACAGAACCTATATACCCCTGGATTTGGAGGCAACTGTGCAAATACTTAAATTTTATACACAACTGATCTTAAGCTTATTTTACTGGATATTGCAGCTTTGAAAATGCTTGGTCAATAGTTATTCATGAAATTATTAGATGGGATCCTACAAAACTTGAATTTATTTCTTACAAAGCTTGAGTACATTTCTATGCAGTTTTTAGAATCCTGCTTATGTTGTTTTGTAAAATAATATTCACAAAAAGATGGATTTCAGACAGGATAAAATCCAGAGATAGCAAACAAAAGGAGGTATTTCTTCATTAAAAGCGTGGGTGCATTCACACACACTAAATAATGCACTTTACAACTGTTTTTTACTGTATAAGAATAGCAAAATCCACTTGCAAACATTCACCCAATAATTAACTTGTAGAATTCACTGTTACAGGATGTAGTTGGTTACTACTTTAGCTGGATTTAAAAGATGAATAGACATATACATGAATGATAGGTTCATAGGAGAGCCAGTTTGGTGTAGTGGTTAAGTGTGCAGACTCTTATCTGGGAGAACCGGGTTTGATTCCCCACTCCTCCACTTGCACCTGCTGGAATGGCCTTGGGTCAGCCATAGCTCTGGCAGAGGTTGTCCTTGAAAGGGCAGCAGCTGTGAGAGCCCTCTCCAGCCCTACCCACCTCACAGGGTGTTTGTTGTGGGGGAGGAAGGTAAAGGAGATTGTGAGCCGCTCTGAGACTCTTCGGAGTGGAGGGCGGGATATAAATCCAATATCTTCTTCATCTTCTTCAGTGACTATTAGCCATGATCACTAACTGGTGTCTGTATGTACATTCTGAATACCACTGATGAAGGACAGTTCCAGAGGGACATCCCTGTAAAATTTGGTACAACACTGTAAAACAGAATGCTGGAACAGATGGACCATTGGTCTGATCTGGCATAGGTGCTCTTAAGTTCTTATAAATGGGAGTTGAAGGAGAAAAGGTCACAGGAAGGAAAAATTGGTGGGATTTTGTCATTGTAACAATGTGCAGTAACCCTTTTAATTTCTCTGTGCCCAGTATTAGCGAAATAAAATTAAACTGCTGAACAAATTTAACAATTGGAGCACCCTGTAGAAATAACCAATGATGTGAAGCCTTCTTGAAGTTACAGCTGTGAAGGAGTTTGTTTTTAGCTAATTGGGATGGATATTCATGGGTAATACAAATGATGGAACTTATACAGCCAACACACTCAAGTTTTAAAATAAAACCATACTTTCCATGGTATAAACCTCTAACCTATGAACAGTTACAGAAATTATTCATTTTTACAGATCATAACGTGCACATAGTGATGTTTTGCAAAAATATTTTTGAAGGCCCAGCTCTGAGGGGAGAGACTAACCCCATAAATGTGTGAATAAAATAGGCAAGCTAATATTGTGTTGAAACTGGCCACAACTTTATTGGTTACAGCTGAAAGAACTTTGGTGCAGCATCAGCTGACTTGCCTGCCAGCTGATAAGTAGATCTCTTGCTCACCTGCTGAGGGATACCATAGGATTGCAGTTTCAGTGGGATCCCATATGGACAGAAGCCACTGCGTGATCTCCCCTACCATTTGGAAGTGAGGGCACATTGACAACCCCCAAGCTGGGCATGCCCTCTCTAAGCCCTCACCACAAAAGGAAATCTTCAAGATGGGGGAAATTGGCACAGTTTAAATTTTCCCCAAAATGGATCCATCTCCATAATGACACAAATTTTAGATGAAGGACATAAAAAAAACCCCCAAACCTATCATAACAATGCAAAAATAAGAGGACTGGATGGGTAAACCCACAAACAAAGTGGCCAGAGCAGCAGTGCGGGGGCAGCTAAGAACATAGCTGCTGGCAGCAGTGCCCCACCTCCAGCCACATTAGGCACAAAATGATTGCCCAGGATGGGATGGGGAGAAAGCTGTGCTGCTGTGGCAGCCTACCCCAGACACACCACTCCAGCCATGCCTCCTGCTCCACCCTGCAGGCCTGCAAAACAGGACTTAGGTAAGTCCGGGTATTTGCTTTGAGTAGCTTCATGTACAGAATGCCTCCAGTTTTATTTAAGCATTTATTTATCATCTTTGTTCCCAAGTTCAGAGAGTTTGCATTGCCCCTTTGTTCAGGGGTATTGTTTGTTTGGGAGGGTGTGGTTGTTATTTATTTGTTTTTTTAAGTTGAGGATATTGTTTTCCCCTGATCTTTATTTATTTATTTTATTTTATTTATATATATTTTGATTTATATCCCGCCCTTCCCACCGAAGTGGCTCATTTTAAAAGTTCTTCTGTAAAAGCTGGAGTGAGTTTAAAATCCGTAAGGTCTGGGGAGAGTCCCTACATCACACATTAATAGAACCATAGAGTTTTGCCATATTATAATCCTCAGGATAGCTTTCAGTAACTTGCTAAAACGTAGCAAGTAGACAAAATCTCTAACATCTGTCTTTTTACCCCATGCCCATTAGTACCAGTGACTACAGAATTTAAAGATATATATTTTCTTTCCTTACTAACTTCTAATCAAATTCCACATGTATCTTTTTCTTCTCCTTTAAAAAAGACAAGGAAGTATGTATTTCCCAACCACCTTCTGTAAAATCCAGTAACCCACTTTATGACCCATGTTACATATAATTTACCAGTCCAGCCCTGAATTTATTAACTAATTGGCAGGTGTTTTTTTCTTGTTTTGATTTTTAAGTACCTTTTTGTCTTAAGATACTTTCTGCCTATAATTGCCATCTGTATTATGAGTGTATTAGAAAGAACAGAGTATGAAGGAAGGCAGAATAAAAGATAATCATTTTAATTTTTTTTTAAATCAATTGTTAACCTTTCTGTCTTTTTAACATGTGAATGCAATTTGCACAAGAATGCCTATTATATTTTTGATTAGGGGCTTGTGCCTGTCACTACTCTGCTGAAGTCAAGAATTTCAAGAGAACCATAGTTGAGAGGAGGAAAATGAGAGGTAAAAGAGGATGAGATAAGAAACTAAGGTTAGTGGTAACACTTAGAGCACTTTGTAGTATGATGCATTAATAGTATATCTCCCTTCTCCTTGTCTGTTAAAATAGAATTAGTATTTTAATAGTCCAAATTAGGGCACATATTTATGACATTTTCCTGTAATTCCAAAAAGTGGATAGTTCAGTGAAATGATTTTCAAATTTGGGGGGGGGGGGGGGGATGGTATTTAAATGGAACATGTGAAGAGATTACTTAAGGTTATATTAATTCTAAATCTTGTAACTATAATAGAGGCACAAAATATGTTTATTTTTAAAATATTTGGTTTTTACACTAAAACCATTTTATAGTACAGAATAGCAGTTTAGATTGTGCTAGTCTGTACCGCATTTTCTGGTGGATGATTACTAAAGGTACACTTAGATTATAAACATTTCTTTGTTGCCACCAAATGGTATAGCATACAAAGAAAAAAAGACTCTCCTGTGCTACTTTGCCAGTTTTCTCACATCAAAGGCAGGGTGCAGTAACAGCTTATAATGGCAAGATGATGTGACTGGTTAATGGATTAAATATGATACTTCAGAAAACAAAAACATCAATTTCTTCATCCTTCAGTAGCTGGGAAAAATGAATTCCTTATCTTAGAAGTTTATCTCTGTTTCTGACAATTCATGTAAGTTTCTTTATATTAATTCCCATCTGTTCATGCTGACAGCTACGGATTTGTTTATTTAAATCAAAGCATATTGTATCTAGAATTTCTTATTGATGATCTTGTGGTACATTTTTAAAAATCCCAAGTCTTACAAGCATAATCTCCATAGTGATCAACTATCATTTCTTATCTTAGACCAACTGAATTGTTGACAGCAGAATACTATTTTCAAAAAAAGAAAGAAAGAAAAGAAATTAAAACATAGGCTACATAAAATCTTAATTACTAAGATCAGCATTTAGTTTTCCAATTTTAAAACAGTTAACATAGATAAAATGGGATTTTATTGTTATATTGGATTGTGGCATAGTAATACAACAAGTTTGGTTGGTAGTTCCAGCATTAAACACATACTTCAAAATATCACATGAATTCATATAAACCTCTTGACATGCAAAGAATTTGAGTAGGAAAATAATTTGTTAAAGTGGTGCTTTGTATGGTTGACCTTCTTCACATGTCAGTTCTAGGCATTCTTTGCAGTCCAGGCTATGAGATGTCAACTGTAGAATTCCCATTGATTTTAGCAAGCTTTGCAAGTTGTAGCCCTTTTTCTTCAAAGCATAAATCCAACATGAAGCTGTTGTTTCATTTGTTTTCATAAAACACTTCTTGAAAAAAATCCAGGAAAATCATTTATAATTGGGAAGCCTGAAGAAATATAGGAAAATAAAGGGACTGTCCTATGTAGAAATCAAACTATCCATTAGTTCTTTGAAATTGTGCAGGAAGTATCACTTTTTCAGTAAAAATATGTTAAAACAAACACAAGGAACTTTGTATTTTTTACCTGTTTACATTTTGAAAATCTTAGTACCATAAAATCAAATGCAAACAGTACATTTGTTTAAAAAAATATCTGTTAGAAAATATATAAATCCATACCCATCAAGCATCTTATAAACGCCAACAGTTATGACAGAAATACTACTTGAAACCTAAAAATAATTCTACTCAGCAATATCACAGTGAAAAAGTTCTGAAATTCAATACATGTTCCATTTATTCAAATGAGTCTTGTTTTAAAAAAGCTTTGTATCTTATCTGTCAGAGTGTCCATTTCTAAGGAGTTCAGCACTTCCAATAGCCACTTGAAGGGAAGTGGCTTTCTTTAATTATGAGCCCGGGGCAACCTATGTTGTAACCAACATATTCACTATTAAAAGGCTGATTTTTTGCTTACTGTTGCCTTCAAATGGATTTATGATAAATGTAGGTATATCGAAATGTAATTGTATTCTTTATATCTACATTATAATACATATAACTATAGACCAATATGATTGTACCTCTTTATGATTTTGCTGTATCCACTTCATCTTCTACATCTTATTCTGTTTCTAAAATATCTATATCAAATACTTTTGGTCCATTCTTATATTGTGACTCTCCTAAAGACAGACCAAAAACTTCTGGATGGCTCTAAAAAAAAATTGTCAGGAATATCTCAGTCTGTAGTTCTTGCTCACAGATACCTTCATAAGGATCACATACATTGTCTTGAGGTAATACAATTCAGCTAATAAGGTTTTATTTCTATCTTTACCCTATAGCAGATTTACCCTATAGCAGATTTTCTCATCCACAACGCATGTCCCTATTGTTATCTTGAAAAAGTTTCATATGTGAAAATACTGAACCCAATCAGGGGTCCTTTCCTGTTTAAGTAACTCCCACAAAATTATATCCCAATTTTAAACATAATTTTTAACCACATTATTTTTCCACATTGTGCAAAACTTCCTAATATCTTATCTTCATTAAATTTAGACAACTTTAGAAATTATTTTTGCTAACTCCAGAAGACCATCCTCAGTCTTCTGTGCATTCTGAAGAGTCTTTTCAGCTTCCCAGTAGCAGTGCCATTTAGTCTCAAACAACTACCTCTTGAAGTCAGAACAGTATATTTATTTTATTCATTTTACAAAATGTTCCCTACTTTTCTGTCCTCATAAGGACCACCAAGGTAGTTAACAAATAAAAAATATATAAACAGGGTGGAATTCTAGCAGGAGCTCCTTTGCATATTAGGCCACACACCCCTGATGTAGCCGATCCTCCAGGAGCTTGTAGGCTCTTTTTTTGTAAGTTCTTGGAGAATTAACTACATCAGGGATGTGTGGCCTAATATGCAAAGGAGCTCCTGCTGGAATTCCACTTCTGTATATAAAGAGATCAAATGAGTGGTGGCTGGACAACTTCAAGCTTTCTTGGATGAGGTATATTATTTAGGTTCTTTTCAACCTGTTTTTAGGCCTGTTTATTGGACAGAAATGGCATTACTTCCCAAGCGGATGACTTGGAGATGGACAGAGGGTGTATGCCTCTGTTGATTATCCTTGACCTCTCAGCAGCCTTAAATAACATCAGTCACAGTATCCTTCTGGACCACCCATCTGGTCTCAGATTAGAGCCATTGTTCTGCAATGGTTCCACTCCTGCCTTGAAAATCAGTTTCAAAATGTGATGCCGGGGAACTGCTACCTTTGGCTATGTGGTCCCATATTATGCCCCCAATGTTCTTTAATGTGTACATGAAACTTCTGGGTGATGTCATCAGGAGATTTGAACTGAGCAGTCAACAATATGTGGATGACAGCTCTGTCTCATACTTCCAGCTGATCCCAAGGAGGCTGTAGGAACCCTGAGCCAATGCCTGGAGGCATTTTTAAAGCAGATGCAAGGTAATAAACTGAAGCTGAATCCTGACAAGATGGAAGTGCTGGTGAGCAGAAGGTCTGATTTGTCACTCTTCTTCATGGGGTTGCACTCCCCTTGAAGGAATACAGGCAAGGTAATAAACTGAAGCTGAATCCTGACAAGATGGAAGTGCTGGTGAGCAGAAGGTCTGATTTGTCACTCTTCTTCATGGGATTGCACTCCCCTTGAAGGAATAGGTCTGTAATCTGGTATGCTTTTGGACCCAGGCCTACATCTAGATAAGCAGTAGGCAGCTGTTGCCAAGGGTGTTTTTTTCCAGCTTGGACTGGTTAGCCAGATGCAGCCTTTCTTGGACAGAAAATATCTGGTCACTGCAGCACATGCTTTTGTTGCATCTTAAAACCATAAATAAACATAAAAGCAACAATTAAAACATTGGGCAGGAAAGAGGGGAGTGAACATGAAACAAACTAAAAAAGTCTTCACTCGCTGGTAGAAGATGGCAACAAAATACACAGATGATTTCTCTGGGGAGAAAGTGTCAAAGTGTTGATGCCACAATCGAGAAAGCCTGTCACAGCTTGCTACCCATGTTCTGGAGTGCCCAGCAAATACAGAGATGACCAATTCAAGGTTCCATGACCTTGAAAACATTCATAGACCTATTTGCCAGACTGTGACTGAGTTATTTACAAAGTCCTTTGACATTTCTTCCCTCTGTGCACTGTTGCAGGAAGTGATTCTCTGTCCCCATACCGGTTGTGTAGTCTACATTAATAGGATGCTCAAAAAATTTCCTATCAGGAGTTCCATTTAGCTTGATGCCTTCCCATCTTTCCTTAGTCTCAGGTGCCTCACTCATGGGATGGAGAGCCCATTATCAATATACAAGGAGGCACAGTCTGTCTTGGCAGGAGTCCTCCCCTTTTTGGGGAATGGGTCATTGTACACCAGTGGGCTAGCAGCAAACATATTATGGAGAAGGAAAAAGGGTTGGTGGTGACCTAAGCCATGCCTCACGAGATGGTTACAAATGGTCCCTAGCTACCAATTTCTTTGCCCCCTTTTAACTCACTGGAAACATCTTTCATAGACTTTTCACTCTTAGTATCAAATGCAAGTGGTTTTGTTCTCAAGCACTACTCTCCACATAGGATGCATTCCAGATTCCTTTGCAAGGCAATTTGTTCTATACTTCACCACCAGTACCGCTGATCATCTGTACTGTCAACAAGATGCTCCTGTATGGGATGTCAGCAATTCTTATAGTATCCTATTGACTGAGGCAAAACTGCCTGCTCTGTTGTGAGCACAGCAATACTCCACAGCCTTTTCTAATAAGAGCGTCACACACTCATCCATGGAAAGAAGTTAGCTCACTACTCTCCCATGTGGGACGGCATAGAATACATGGCAATGAAAATCTGGTTGCACTTAACTGTTGCTGATGTTATAGAGTGATCTTCTGTGCAGGGACACATCTCTCCCTCTGTCTGTGCTGTCCAGTTCTCCAGTGGTGGCCTCACTAAACTGAGGGAGGAAATCACATTCTCCCTTTTTATAGGTGCTTTGGGCAGGAAACTACACTGAATAGTGGGAAGTATATCTCTCTGTCAGGAGCTTTTAGAACATTCATGGCTGGCCTGCACATGCTTACTTCCCATGTATGCTTGCATGGAAGAACACTCAATTGACATCAGTTAAAGGTGATTGCAACCATGTGTTTTCTGGACCTTTCTTACCATGTTGGGATTTTTTTGTAGGTCCCAGGGGTTTTTTTTCCCCAATTGCCCCATTCCTCATCAAATCAGAATAAACAGGGAAGTGGTGGGGGAGCTGGCCTTGCCAAATAGCTGTTGATCAGCATCCCTCATCCCTTTAAAATTTAAAGGAACTAACATCCCCAGCCAACAGCTGACATTGGATGGAGGCCATGTCTACTGGTCATTGGGGGGGAAATTGTCCAATTTTTCTATGCGTAGACCTGCCATCTCTACAGCCCATAGGAAATAAATGCCCCATTATTTTCAATGGCTAGTAGACCTGGCCTTTAACTGCCTAACTAAGTCAGCTAACAGCTAGTAGTTGGGGAATTTACTTGGCAAGCATTAGAAAATGGTGGGTGCTCAGCTGGACTGGCAGGTGGGGTCCTGCACTGTCACTAGGCTTTGCTGCCCCCACAAGATGGGCAGATGGGATCCTGACCTGGATAGCCCAGACAAGCCTGATCTCTTCAGATCTCAAAAGCTAAGCAGGGTTGACTCTGGCAAGTACTTGGATGGAGACCTCCCTGAAATACCAGTAGTCAGTAGGACAGGGGCAGTCTTTATTCAGACACCTTTTGAATATCCTCCAGTAGGGATCAGTCACCATGACTTCCAGGTGCAGACGCACACAACAAAAATACCAAAAAAAGGTGGGCTTCTGTTTTTCCAGGAGGTTTGGCTAAATGGCCAAGCCTCAAGGAGTACAAGAGCCTACCTGCCCTTCTGGTGAAGCAGAAAAGCCTTGCAGGATTGTGGGAACCTGCCCACCCAGTCACCTGCTATTTTTAGAGTTTTGCCAGGTCAGTCTCCTTTTCCCCAATTATCAGCAGTTAGCCAATTAACAGCTGGTCCATGTATGGAGACCAGGTCTATCTACTATTGAAAATAATGGGGCTCTGTAGCACCAACAGAAAATAATGGTCCCATAATTTCTCGTGGCACTAGACATGGTCTCCCATCTACCTGACAATCAGTTGATATTTGGCATCAGCTGTTAGGCAGTAGGTCTAGTCTTTTTAAAATGTAAAGGGATGGAGATGCTAACAACTACTTGGTGGGCCAGCTTCAGATCTTATCCTTCCCATTCTTGTGCCTCTCCAAATCCAAAACACTCCTGAAAGTCTGGGAAATAAATTTTTATTACTGCCACAGTTTCAGGAGTGTTTTGGGTCACTTCAGATGTCCCTGAGCTGGTTTAAAACAAATAATTTGGGGCTTAACTTTGGTTTGGGTATATCTGACTGCGCATCCCTAATTCCTGTTTTTGAACTGACTCACCTATGCACTACCTTGGATACTTTTTGCTCTTCTTCAACAAGAGCTGCACTGTCTCTGACTGCTATAAAATACTCTCTGTCTGATCACTACTTTGTTTTCCATTACATTGCATAGTCCACTTTTTCTGCATTCCGTCTCTAGCTTTTCCTGGGTGTATTGATTCATAGGCATTCATAGAAACTTTGTCTTTGGTTCTCTCTCTAATCACTTCTACATGTTCTTTATATACTTTATATACTACAGTCTCCACCTTCAGCTTATTCCTGGTCTCAATTCTTGGCACATTTGCTACATTCTTGCATGAGCTATTTGCCTCTCCATTTGGGTTTTTGCACAGCTGACTGATTCTAGATTTTGTCAGTTATAAATTTATGGTACCTCCTTGTTCCTCGCCGATTTTATTAAGAATCCTTAGTACCTCTTATTAACCATCGTTGTATTGTGGCCTGCCCTGCCGTTTTATTATCCAATGAATTCTGTGCTTTTAAAAATAATAAAATATAACCCGTCCATTCTATTATATCATTGTATCTATTGTTATACATACAATATGCAAACTTTTACAACAGTTTGACTCCTCTTCCAGCTCTCCCTTTTACAATACTTTCTGTAATATTTTCCCTACTTTCTCACTTTATCATCCGGTTGTCCTCATCTAATTGTTGCCTTAATCACCACCATTGTACCTCTTCTCTTCCACATAATCAAATGGTAACTTTCCTCTGGATTCTTTCCTACTACATTTTAACAGTTCTTCTCTAACCCTGAATGTTTCTCCTTTTCAGTTCCTCCTTTCAGTGCCTGTCTCATACTGTTTCTTGAATGTCTCATTTCAAATGGAATAGATCCAAAAATAATCTTCTCATCTTTTAAGTCTTCCTTTCCTCTCAGTAGCCATTGACAATGTCATCATCCACTGTGTAGAAGTAGCACAAATCCTTGGCTTTCTTTGATTAGGATTCCCATAATCAGTGTTATCAAGTTTTGTTGCTTCCTTTTATGACACTGAAAAATATAGCAAAAATTCTGACCATCTCATCTTGATTATTGCATCTATCTTTGTTGTTTTCCATTTCCTTGGATCATGATGGTATAAGTGTGTACAAAAAATAAATAAATTTTTGCATCATGGCTTTATCCAGAATTATTTTACCAACATCATTTAGCACCTCTCTGTGTCTGGCTAAGAATATGTAACATATCCTTTGTTTATTCGAAACTCCTTGTCCTCCCTTTGTTGTCATATTTTCCTTGAGGGAAGCTTTCTTGGGGCAGAGACCTGTCATCATATACTACATGCACCTTAATGCTGCTAATTAAATAAATAATAAATATAAACTTTGCATATATATATATATATATATATATATATATATATATATATATATATATATATATATATATATATATATCTGTCTAAAAGAGTGTTACATAATTCCCCAGAACTACTTCATGAAAATGGGATTCTAACAGTCCAAACTATAAAGGTATTAGAAATAAGTATGTATTCCTATTGTATAAATAAGTCGTTATGGTTGGTTGGTTTGTATAAGTGTAAAACTACTTTTCTCCAAGTCTGTGCTGAGGGGCAGTTTCAGTTTTCTTTGTTCCATAAAAACATACCCAAAAAATACAGGGATTTAAAACTGCAAATTCCCTAATTTGTGCTGGCCTTGCAACATTTTTTGCCATGTGTAACTGTAATCAGGAAAGAGCAAGCTGGAACAAATGCTGCAAATGTATGCAAATGAAAGGGAAAAGAGAGATTGCACAAATAAAATGATATCTAATATAAGGGAATAGATAATTTTGACAAACAATAGCTCAAATTTAGATAATTGGAATACAGCAAAAACTAGAATTCTCAAGCTTGACTTGTTTTTTAAATCTTGCCGGTACTTTGAAAAGCAAAGTTAGAATAAAGTTAATCATCAAGTTTTAGAAAAAATTCAGATTACTGTTTTTAATATATTTGCCAAATGTGTTTTTGCATCATTTCTCTTCTTCACACCCCTAATTCAGGAAACAGGACACTATATTTTGCCCACATGTTCTTTAAAAAAATCAAGATTTGCCTTCTCTTCCCTGAGCACACAGTTTTGCAGAAATGTTGTCGATCACACTCACTTTTATATACATAAGAACATAAGAGAAGCCATATTGGATCAGGCCAATGGCCCATCCAGTCCAACACTCTGTATCACACAGTGGCCAAAAAATTTATTTATATATATATATATATATATATATATACACACACACACATATATATATACATATATATATATATACACACACACACATATATATACATATATATATATATACACACACACTGTAGCCACTGATGGACCTCTGCTCCATATTTTATATATGTGTGTGTATATATATATACATATATATATATATACACACACACTGTAGCCACTGATGGACCTCTGCTCCATATTTTTAGCTAAACCCCTCTTGAAGCTGGCTATGCTTGTAGCTGCCACCATCTCCTGTGGCAGTGAATTCCACATGTTAATCACCCTTTGGGTGAAGTACCTCCTTTTATCCATTCTAACCAGACTGCAATTTCATTGAATGCCCACAAGTTCTTGTATTGTGAGAAAGGGAGAAAAGTACTTCTTCCTCTACCTTCTCCATCCCATGCATAATCTTGTAAACCTCTATCATGTCACCCCGCAGTCGACGTTTCTCCAAGCTAAAGAGCCTCAAGCGTTTTAACCTTTCTTCATAGGGAAAGTGTTTAATCATTCTAGTTGCCCTTTTCTGCACTTTTTCCAAAGCTATAATATTCTTTTTGAGGTGCGGTGACCAGAATTGCACACACAGTATTCCAAATGAGACCGCACCATTGATTTATACAGGGGCATTATGATACTAGCCGATTTGTTTTCAATTTCCTTCCTAATAATTCCCAGCATGGTGTTGGCCTTTTTTATTGCAATCACACACTGTCTTGACATTTTCAGTGAGTTATCTACCATGACCCCAAGATCTCTCTCTTGATCAGTCTCTGCCAGTTCACACCCCATCAACTTCTATTTGTAGCTGGGATTCTTGGCCCCAATGTGCATTACTTTGCACTTGGCCACATTGAACATCATCTGCCACGTTGACGCCTACTCACCCAGCCTTAACAGATCCCTTTGGAGTTCCTCACAATCCTCTCTGGTTCTTACCACCCTAAACAATTTAGTGTCATTTGCAAACTTGGCCACTTCACTGCCTACTCTCAACTCCAAATCATTTATGAACAAGTTAAAGAGCATGAGACCCAGTACTGAGCCCTGCGAAACTCCACTGCTTACCGTCCTCCACTGCGAAGACTGCCCATTTATACTCATTCTCTGCTTCCTATCAATTAGCCAGTTTTTGATCCACAAGTGGACCTGTCCTTTTACTCCATGACTCTCGAGCTTTCTAAGGAGCCTTTGATGAGGAACTTTATCAGAAGCTTTATGGAAGTCAAGGTAAACAATATCTATCGGGTCTCCTTTGTCCACATGTTTGTTCACCCTCTCAAAGAAATGTAACAGGTTAGTGAGGCAAGATCTTCCCTTACAGAACCCATGCTGAGACTTCCTCAATAACTCAATGTGCCTACTCATTCTATCCTTGATAATGGTTTCTACCAACTTTCCCAGTATTGAAGTCAGACTGGCTGGCCTGTAGTTACCCAGATCTCCTCTGGAACCCTTTTTAAAGATGGGGGTGACATTTACTACCTTCCAGTCCTCAGGAACAGAGGCAGATTTCAATGAAAGATTACATATTTTTGTCAAAAGACCCACAAGTTCAACTTTGAGTTCTTTCAGAATTCTTGGATGTATGCCATCTGGACCTGGTGACTTATTAGTTTTTAATTCGTCTATCTGTTGTAGGACCTCCTCTCTTGTCACCTCAATCTGACTCAGGTCTTTCAACACCCCTTCCAATATAAGTGGTTCTGGAGCAGGCAAACACTTCTCATCTTCCACAGTGAAGACGGAGGCAAAAAATGCATTCAGCTTCTCAGCCATTTCCCTATCCTCCTTCAGTAATCCTTTGACCCCTTGGTCATCCAAGGGCCCCACTGCCTCCCTGATTGGTTTCCTACTTCTAATATATTTGAAGAAATTTTTATTGTTGTTCTTTATGTTTTTTGCAATATGCTCCTCATAGCCCCTTTTTGCCTGCCTGATCACAGTCTTGCATTTTATTTGCCACTCCCTGTGTTCCCTTTTATTAATTTCACTTGGACTAGTTTTCCACCGCTTAAAAGAGTCCTTCTTACCTTTTACAGCTTCCATTACTTTGTTTCCATCTTTCTTCTTCTGCCACAAGCAACAAATTAGCCTTCTGTAACTTCTGTACACTTCTGTAACTTCTGTAACGTAAGGGTTTCAATATTTTATTTTTGCTTCTTTGATGAGATGCATTGTTTTCCTTTGGAGTCCATCCCTGGTCCTTTCAGCAGCAGTGGGGAGACTGATTTCTCAAAGGGGCCACAGTGGGAGGGGAAACTGGTCATCACTGTTGACCTCAACTTGTAGTGCCTCTTAGAATTCATCATCTCAACAGGGTAGATCAATGGCCACCTTTTGACTGTCTGCTAAAAACATGCCTTAAAAACATTTGGTAATAAGAAAAACAAATAAAGTTTCAGAATATACTTTATATCAGGGGTGGGAACCTTTTTTTCTGCCAAGGGCCATTTGGATATTTTAAAAAATCATTCACGGGCCATACAAAATTATCAACGAGATACAAAAATAAAAAAATGGGGGGAATAAAGGCAAATAAAGAAATGTGGGGAATAAAATGGAAAGAAAGGGAAATAAAGAAATGGGGGAAGAAAGGGGGCAAAAGAAAAGGGGGGAATTAAGGGAAACAAAGAAATGAGGGGAAAACATACCTGAACTGTGACAGTGACTTTTCCAGGCCCCACAGCAATCCTGGCTGGCCAGCCAGGCCCCAGGGAGGCTGCTGCACAACATGGCTAGGCCCCATGATCTTCGCCGGCCAGGCAGGCCCCAGGGAGGTCACCACCTATCTCGGCTTGGCCCAGCAATCTCCAAGGGCCAGACCAAGTGATCTTGAAGGCCGTAAACAGCCCTCGGGCCGGACATTCCCCACCCCTGTTTTATAAAGACATAGGCATGAACACTTACAAGTACTTACAGGGTGAGATCACACTGGGAATTTGGGACAGCAGTATCCTTGTTTTGGAAGAGCCGGTGCTCGTTGATGCACACAATGGCAATCACACAACCCCCGCCCTGCTGCCAGGAGAGGCACATGCCACACATATGCAAGAGGAGCTTTCAGACTGCTCCTGCACATGCAGAGCGAGTGCATCACATGCCCTGGTCATTCAGACAGCTGGGAAATGCGCCCTGCTTACATTTTAGAGATTCGCTACTGAGAAGTTCCCAATAGCTATTTAATCCAGTCCCAGCCCATCCTAAAATGAGGTAAAAATAGTTGAGAGGGGCAAGTCTGTGTGTGATCACACACATTAAATCTGGAGGGGAGGCATGGCTAGGTCAGGCCAAATCTCTTGTGTGATCTCACCCACAGACAGGCCAAACTGAAATCTCCTCTTGTCTCTAAACACAAAAAAATGGCCAGTGAGGCTATGGACTGGTAAGTCTCATTCCATTCTGGCTGACAATGTGTGCATACACACGAAATCTCACACTCTGAATAAAACTTTGTTGATCTTAAATTGCCATTAGATTCTAACTTTATTCCACAAGTAATTTTGCAATGGAATGGGAACACAGGCTGCAAGACTTTTGGATTATTTTCCTAAATTGTGTAAAGATTGTATTTAGTTGTAAACCACTGTTTTCATTATTTTACCATCCAATGAGTATAGATGCTTTTTTGGGAGGGAAAGATAAAAATTTCAAAACAGAATTTCAAGATGAGCAGAGGTGTGTATTAATGAATGGGTGCTGCATTCAATCAAGGTGTATTTCATTCTACTTCAGTCCACAGTTGACAGCTCTTATTAGATACAGAAGAAAATATAACAGTATTTTCTTGTGAATCTTAAGGAATAGAACAGCTGTTGTTAATACTTTAAATGCTTGAAATTTTTGATTCTTTGAAATTTTTGTACTGAGACTGAAGTGTGAGGTGAAGTAAATAATGGATACTGTTCATCTCTGTCACCATTTGCCCTGACATCTTTACCTTACTTCACATTGCCAGCAGGTGGCAACAGAATCTGCAACAGCATGGGGGTGATGGCAGGGCATCTCTTAATGGAGAGCCTGCTTCTCTAGGCGGTGTCTGAGAAGATTTGCAACCTCTGTTCTCTAGCTGGACATGTCCCCAAACAGAGTATAGGAATTGTGTTGAATGTCCCTATAATCTGTTCCATAGAAGCAATTCAGAGGACAACTGAGTCTGGGGAGACTTACAACCACTCCTGTCTGAGCTGTGCAGAAATGCCCAAAGGCTAGTTCTGCCTCCCAAAATCCTTTACCGACAAGTTGGTGGTCAAAGGAACCTGGGTTTCCAACATGGTATCCCAGGAACTGTAAGGACACATGAGCTACTTTTTCGTGTTATCTAGCCCAGTAACTCCACAGCTGTTTCAACTCTTTGCCCCTCCCTTAGGTGCAGTAGTAGTACCTTTGTTGTGAGGATCATTCCCTGGCTGTATGAGTTTAGTGCTCATTCTACCCCCAGTGCCCACATGAAGACGCTGAAATATGTGTGCATTTTAGTCTGTTTGTACCAAACATCTCAAAATAATTCTTGAAATAGTGTATATTAAAAAGTTTGATACAATATAAAATTACAGTTAAATATTCCAGGGAAATGCACTTGTATCTATTTTTGCTGTTCCTTAGTCTTCCATTGTATTATTGACAAGCCTCCAGCAGTAAAAACTGTTTTAAAAAACTTTATCATTGAAAGGGGTTAAAATGCTTGGGGGGGAAGGGGGGAAATCAAGACAAACATTTTTATTACTGGACATGAAGGGGGTAGTTCTGATTAAATTACATGATTATTTAAACGGGCTCGAAGACAGAGTGCATCATTTCTTGCCCTCAACTTTAATGCCTTTAATCAAATAATGACCTTCTGGAAATAGTTAATTTTAAGCATTTGGAAAGATCAATACCACTTTGCCACCAAAAAATGGCCCAGATGATGTGAAATTTGATGTATTTAAAGTACCATTTCACCCTTTTAACCTAGTAAATAATTTAAAATGCTTTCAGTAATCTTTTGCCACCATTATGTATCTCATTGTTCAAAGTATTATGACTTTTTTTCTTCTTCAAAAGCAGCCTTCCTGCACTATGAAGAGCTTTCAGGTCTAAGCCAAAGGTAGCACTGTATTGACTGTAAGTTTTCTTGCTTTGTTTCCATATGTTCGTACCGTCATCCAGAAGCTATGCAGTCAAAAATGGTTTGAGAGCAAAGTTGTCTATATTCCAATTTGACAACATCAATTTTCTTTTAGCCTGTTATGTTAAAGGTGATGAATTAGGTGGTTTAGATTTGAGAAGTCCATTTTATCCAGTTTGTAGAACATTGATATGAAATTACATTTGAGTGCCTTCAGCTTTGTAAATGGGAAAAATTACCCTCTATTAGCATGTTTGTGGGCAGATTAAAAACTGTCTTCATTAGCATAAGGAACACTTACTGATTCTTTATAAAACTAGAAAATTATTTGCTGAATGATAAATTGCCAGCTTTACAGTTAGTTGTTGTTGACAATGAGCTCATTCAAAATGCGTACTGCAGTTTAGTCTACAACAAGACTGAATTCTTTTTTTTACTCTGAACTACTGTTTAATGGATTATGTACTTAAACTCTGTTCATACTGCATATGAAATGTAATTCATGCTTTTCACGAAAACATTTGTATCAAATACCTTCTTATTTAGACTTGATTTCTTTTAATACTGTATTTTTATTATACCATATGCCCCAGAGATTGTAACAAAATACTCCAGCACATAATTTTGGAAAGAAAAAAAATTTGCAGAATATTAACATGAGGCAATACAAATTAATCCTTTGTTCTCAGAATTTGGAAATTACAGTTTGTTAACATTTTAAAGTTGTACCGTTTAAGAATACTATGCAGGAACATTAAAATCAGCACTTTTAAAAAAGTATTTATTTGCACCTATTTGTGCCAGAATGGGTGATGGGAGCACATATTTGAACAAGCCTTGGATGTGTTTTCACAACTCCTGATACAGCAAATAACAGGCAGAGTTATTTAGCTGGATTATGGTAAATGGTGCTTTCGCTGTTGACTTCAATAGGCTCAGGTATTGTACTCTGAGTTCTTTCCATTTAAAATAGTAAAATATAGAATTACTTAGCTATAACGATCTGAAAGGGACATCTCTTTCATTTTGATTAGACTGGTATTTGAAATGTTCACTGCATTAGGGGCCCTGAGTTTGGTGGAAAGACAGCTATGGCAATCTCGCCATCTTCCCTCCCTCACATACAGAATTTTCCCTTTGTTTCTTCTTGCTTGCTTGCTGAGGTGCGCGTGTATCTTTTTTTCTTCTTATTTGTTGGTCTATGGCTGTCCCACCTGTCACGTTATTATATATTTTGATGCTGGCCCAGCCCATGGATTTAAAGGAAGAGACAAAATCACCTACTTATATTTTACTTCTGTAATACTACACAAGAGGCTTTGGAAAGTTCAAAAATAAACAATATTTTATGTAACTTGATGGGGAAAAGGTCAGGTAGAATTAGGCTTCCCAATCCCCAGGTCCCAGCGGGGGATCCCCTGGTTTTACAGGCTTCCTCCCTCCCCCAGCCAGCTGGCCGGTGGGGGAAGCTCCACCCCCATAGCCATTACAAAGTGCTGGTCATAACCTTTAAAGCCCTATATGGCCAAGGACCGACCTACCTGAGGGACCGTCTCTCCCCATATGAGCCCCAGAGAGCACTGAGGTCAGTGGGGAAAAGCAGACTGAATATCCCTGGGCCAAAAGAAGTTAAACTTCAAAGCACCCGCACTCGGGCCTTTTCCGTTGCGGCCCCACAACTCTGGAACCAACTCCCAGAGGAGGTGCGGGCCCTGCGGAACTTAGACCAGTTCCGCAGGGCCTGCAAGACCGCCCTCTTCAAACAGGCGTTCACCAATAACTGAATTAATGTTTACCGCCAGATTAATAACGTTTACCGCCAGTGTTGATTTAGGAATGTTTTAATTAATTATTGATTATTGACTGATTTTAATGTGAATTTTAATGTGAATTTAATGTTTTTATTACTGTATTGTTTATTTGAAATGCTGTTAGCCGCCCTGAGCCTGCTTCGGCGGGGGAGGGCGGGATATAAATAAAATTTTACATTACATTACATTATGCACCTCCAGGAACGATTCCCATAGGTAATGATGGGGAATTGATCCGCGGGTGTCAAGGGCTCTGGGGGGGGCTGTTTTTTTGAGGTAGAGGCGCCAAATTTTCAGTATAGCATCTAGTGCCTCTCCCCCAAATACCTCCCAAGTTTCAAAAAGATTGGACCAAGGGGTCCAATTCTATGAGCCCCAAAAGAAGGTGCCCCTATCCTTCATTATTTTCTGTGGAAGGAAGGCATTCTAAAAGGTGTGCTGTCCCTTTAAATGTGATGGCCAGAACTCCCTTGGAGTTCAATTATGCTTGTCACACCCTTGCTCCTGGCTCCGCCCCCAGTGTCTCCTGGCTCCACCCCCAAAGTCTCCTGGCTCCACCCCCAAGGTCCCCAGATATTTCTTGAATTGGACTTGGCAGCCCTAGGTAGAATCAGGGGTATAGGATCCATGAGGTGAAACGATAATAAAAAATAACTTTGTAATCACCTAGATAATATGTTGTCAAAGTAAGTTTTTGAAACTTTGAGGAGAGAAACTTTTATTTTCAATTCCTGCTTTAATTTGCAAGCATAAGTTTCTGAGTTTCACTGACACTTCACCTTTAGAAGGCAGGGGCATACAACCAGTTTCCTCAAATCCTTTAATATATAAAATCCAGGGATCACTCCTCTTTTAAGAGTTGTTTCCCTTTTCACTAGGCAGGAATTATTTCTCTTGACTAGAAGTTCTGTCCTTTTTCAGCTTGAATGGGGATCTTCCGTGATCCTCTCACCCCTCTTTGCCTCCTTCCCAGTCTACAGTTAGTGCTAAATTGTCTTCTTCAATTGTCAGTTCTCAGCTGTCATTTCTTCACTGGCAGTCTTCACGGAATTCCATTTGAACAGCCTGTCATGCAAAGGTTCTCAGACACTATGAGGCATTAACCTTTGATAGTCCATCACAGCACCATAGGAATAGTTTAAATAAATAAATAAATCCATATGCCAAAATTTCAAAACAGAATAAAAACTGGCTTGTCCAACCAATAGGTACAAATCATCTCCTTAAACAGTCTGAAGTCTGAAATTTAAAAGTACCACACTGTGAAATGTATTAAAAATATACCTTTTAGATTTGGTAATTCTGTAAAATTAATATAGAATTAAATCATAATTTTTAAATGGTGAATATTTTGGCATTTACTTTTTTGTCTCCCTTTTTTAATGCTGTTCCTTTAATAAAATTCCTAACAGAAACTCAGCTCCAATAAACTTACTTAACTGACTTGTATTTAGCATCTTTTTCACCATTTTCTTGCTTACTGTAGCAAGACTGTTGCATATGTCACTCAGCTACTATACAGTGCATAGCACTGTTTCCTTTGTGGCAGATGGATTTAAAACTTGACTTCTCAATAAATGTAGGTTTACAATACATAACTTTACAGGATTTGTGTTGTATATAACAGGTTTGAACATATTATCTCAGAATTCATCTGCATGGCATTTTCAGCTTATCCCAGGGCCCATGCCAGTATCTTAAGTAATAGGGAGAGAGCATAGTGATTGATAGCAGCTAAAGGCGTGATTTTGAATAGAAACAAAGGCTTTAGAACAGAAGGTGTCAAATTAAACTTTGTCAGTTTGGAAAGTAGTAACATCCTGAAAGTTCATCTAACATATTTACATGTGACTAATGTTTATATTTTGCCTTGTTCCTGCTTTATATGCAGTGCAATGTTGCTTAATGTTGCTTGGCAAATTTGCTGCACTGAAGTTTAGGATGCTCCTAATATTTTCTTTTTCTTTTTTTCCCCCTAGTATATGCAAAGCTGAAGGCTCTTCTTTTTCCATGTGCTGATAAAATGCATAGATAATTTTTGGTCCATTTTTAGTACATAGGTCCCCCCCCCCCCCCTTAATTTTTAAATAACTGTATGGATAGCTTTTGATGACAGAGAGATTATTTCAGATTTTGCTCTTGGTTTCACTAGTCATATAGTGAGAAAAACTGCAAAAGAATCTTCCTTGTATAACCAGTAGAATTAAACCCTAAATCAAGCTTTATCCTGAATTAAAGTTTTTCCCCAAAAATATTGTATATCACATTTTTTTTATTCCTAGTTCAGTTGCATGAAGTGGTTCAGCTGTTTATTAAATCTGAAAGTGCTATTTGACATGGGAATTTTATATGAGAAAGATTAAGTTTCCCATCTACAGTCTTTGGGACAGAGATGTGTGTGGGCATTTTTCTCTGAACAAACTGAAATACATATTTAATAAACACAGGTTTAGCCATGTAGAAACATTTTAGTAGTTTTCAGTTAAATTGTCATTTTAAAATTAAAATGAAAACTTTCTCTTTTATTTTAGATTAAAATATGATATTACATTGTAAAACTACCAATCCAGTGACTTAATTCTAAAGTTTGTTCAACCCATCTGCTTTTAAATCTTTCAGCATTACTGAACTACCCTTGAAAAGCTAACAGAGTTGTAGTTAAGGCTTCCAATTCATCACACTATTTGGGGAGGGTGAGGAATTAGAAGTATTATTTCAGGGCAGAGGTTAATAGCAAACTACTGGAAATGTTTTATTAGTCATGGGTAATTAATAAAGATATGTCTAAGCTCAGAATGCAGAAGTGACAACAAGACCAAAATACTTGCTACACGAGTCAGAGCTTATTTTTCTTCCAGAATTACTTACTAAACCCAACCTATACAGCAGCCTCAAAAAGGTTGGGACCCCGATTTAGGTCAAACAATATTTTCAGGGAAGAATACTATTGAAATTAGTTGTATATACTTTTTAACTATTAGTATGGTCTGCTTTTCATAAATACTTTCTCAAAAGCATTTGCTTAGTCTGGATAAAGCATGTCTGCACTGTCCACACGCAGTGGAGTCCCACAAATCTCAACATTATTTTTTTGATCCCTTCATTGGAGGAGTAATGGCCTGTAAATAATCAAGTTAATGTATATACTACTGAAAGAGTCTTTCAGTCCACTTGCACTCAGTGTTGTCAGGTTCCCCCAACATGCAGGGAATCTCCTGATTTCCAGTGCTCTCCCCCACACCCAGCCAGCTGGCCAGCAGGGGAGAGTTACTGCCCCCAATGCAACATGCCTATGTTAGCCGGAAGTGACATAGGCAACACTGGCGATGTCAGGGGGAGTGACGCTCTGGTTTTGGGGCAAAACTCTATGGTTGAATTAGCTTCAACCCATACAGCTTTGCCCAAAAACAAAGTGTCATCTCCCAACATCCCAGCGTGCTTCTTCCCTTCCCTCTTCCAGAGCATCCTGCTAAGTCTCCTGCCAACTTGTTGTTCAGATATGGCCACCCTACTTGTACCCTAGGGTGAGATGTGGTGCATTCTCTAGTATTCAGAGGTTTTCTTTTAATTTTGAAAAGCTTTATTAATATAAAGTTCAAGGTACAATAGTGATGAGACATCAACAGATGTGTAGCATGTACCAATATAAACCTGAATGTTTTCTCTTGCAGTTCAGCCTACCTCTTGATTTTCTCTCTACTGTGTGTCGTGCTTTTACTCTGAAGGCCTTTCTGTTGCATCAGAGGCTTGCAGTCAGTTATAGTCTTTTAGCAAATCCTGTTGTAATAAAGGTAACTTCAAAACGTGGGATTGGATTATTTATCAAACCTCTCCAACACTATAAGCTCTAGAGCTCATTACTTTATAGGCAGAGAGTTAAATGATATTCTGGGAGATGTGTATGCTCAGGGGTGGAATTCTAGCAGGAGCTCCTTTGCATATTAGGCCACACCCTCTGATGTAGCCAATCCTCCGAGAGCTTACAAGGCTCTTTTTTGTAAGCTCTTGGAGGATTGGCTACATTAGGAGTATGTGGCCTAATATGCAAAGGGACTCCTGCTAGAATTCCACCCCTGTGTATGCTATTCCTGTTCTCTATATTAGCCACTTGTATTACCAGGTAGTACAGGGAAACATGGTTCTGTTGAACTGAATGGGACTGCCTTATTTGTGATGACATTCAACTACATACCTAAAGTCATGGCAGTGAGAAGCAATACATTTTTCAGTAAGTTTTTAAAAATCTGATATTGTTTCTGTTCATCACGTAAAACCAGTCATCACCTGGTTTCTACAAAAGCAGAAGTTGAAATGAACAATGGAAAGAGAATAATTAAAGCAGCTGTATTCCAAAGAATTATACAACTTCTTCTAAAGAACCAAAATGGCTTTGGATTTGTGTTTATTTAGTCCCACCTTGCCATGACAGACAGTAAAGTGACTTTCAAACTGAGAACACTTTCCTAAAGTGCAGAAGGAAGACTGATACAATACAGTGAAATTGTTGAGGTCTGTATTTTACTAGTCGACATCACTTTCTCACAGGTAACCTACAGCAGGATATAAAAAGCCAGATTTCAGATATATAAAAGGAGGAAAGCCACTGAAGGGCTACCCCACATAGTCCTACATTAGTGAGCTGGTGATCCATAAGGTTGTAGTGAACTGTGTCAAACATTGCTGTGAGGTCGAGCAACAGCAGCACTGACCCATCTTGATCCACCTGTCAGAAGAGGCCATCTGTCAGAGCAACCAGTACAGTCTCCGTCCCATGGCCAGGGCAGAAGCCTGACTGGAATGGATCTAGTGCTGCTGTGTCCTCCAGGAAACCTTAGAGCTGCTCAGCTGCTGCTCTCTCAATTGCCTTACCCAGAAATGGCAAATTGGAAACTGGGCAGTAATTGGCTGGATCTAAAGGCTCCAAAGACTTTTTTTTTCAAGAGCAGTACAACCACAGCCTCCTTGAGGCCCTTCAGAAACACCCCTTCGCCAACATCAGATTGATGATATCCATTGTAGGATCCTGAATCATCTTATTGCCAGCTTTGACCAGCCATGTGGAACATGGGTCAGATAGGCACATGGTCATTCTGACCCTGTCACCTAGGACCCTGTCAACATCAGAAGAAGAAAGCAGGTTGAAAAAATCACAAACTAAATCCAGAAATGGCTAAGGGGCCTCCAGTTCACAAACTGTACCAAAATTGGCAGGTAGATCTTGGAGGAACAAGACTTTGGCTGCTATCACATACACTAAATAATGCACTTTCAATCCACATTCAGTGCACTTTCCAATTGGATTTTGCCAGTTCAGACAGTAAAATCCAGTTGGAAAGTGCATTGAAAGTGGACTGAAAGTGCATTATTTAGTGTGTGTAGTTGCAGCCTTTGTCTGCAAAAAAGCTCATAAATGCCTCTGAGTAAATAGCCCAATTTCTATTACTTTAATGTCTTTCTCTGTGAGGGACATTAAAGTCCTAACCACCCTAAACAGTTGTTCTGGGCAGGACCTAGCAAATATGATGGAGGCAGGAGCTAGCAGACATGATGGGGTTCACTGCCTTCACTGCCATGTCATAGGATTTCATAAACATCCTAAAGATGTTTTTGTGGCTTCATCATGAGTATGCCACCAAACTTGCTCTAGTCGTCGTAAGTTCCTGTTTCATCCCCCTGATTTCCTCTGTATACAAGGGGGATGATTTACCATGGGAGCGTAGAGGACGTCAGGAAGCAACCTCATTGATGTCTTCAGTAAGACAGGAGTTCCAGTCTCCTATCAACTCATCTAATGAGGCACCAGAAAGTTTTGGATCCTGCAGAGCATTCTGGAACCCAATTGGGTCCATTAGCCTCACCGGGCAAGATTAGGACTTCCAGGCTTCATTGCCTTAAACTCAGTGGGGGTCCGCGGAGCTTGTCTCTAGTGACCCCCCTGAACTGGGCGGTTGGAGAGGTGCCGCAGTCGCAGCATCTCTAGGGAGACCCTGGAGGGGTTTCCTGTTAGCATGGGGCTTTGCAGGGAGCCAGGGAAACAAAGGCAGCTGTTCCCTGTCCTTCTTGTGTGCTCCAGTGCTCCACCGTCATGCTCGCCATTACGGCAGAAAGAGGTGAACACCCCGCCGCTTGCTTTCTTCTTCTAACAAGATTCTGATGCATCGCTTTTCTACCTTTAGCACTGCAATTCTACTTCGCAAGTAAGTTTGCTCTTCAATACCATCGGCTAATGGGTCGTTTAACATAACAGCAAACAGGACAGTTCAAAGGAAGGAGAAGAGGTGAATTCCCCCACACACACTTTTCCATGAATGTGGCTTCAAAAAGACAAAGAACAGCTTTGAGCATTTTCAACAATCTGAATTAGACTGAATATAGATACTTAAATCGACCCGGTTTATGATTGAATAAGTGATAAGGAGACGATTATCCAGTTATAATTTGGTCTGAACAAAAATGAGATATATTTTAGAGAGATTTGTATCTGTTGCCTGAGTGGAACTGAAATGATAACTATCAAAACACACTGCTGGAGGAGATTTGGAAGGATAGACTAACTGGGTTTCTGCGTTACTTTTCAACTTTGATTATTCTTAGAGAAAAATGGCAATGCAAAACAAAATGTTTCATTAAAAAAGATATAATGGATACCATAATTTCTCTAAAGCAGGACCTTGATTCATTAACAGAGTTGATAAAAAAGCAAATGGGAGCTTTTATTCTGAAAGGCAGCAAAACCTTAAATCTACATGAGCAGAGTGTTAAAGAGAGCTCGGTGAAGGCTGTGGAGTTGAGACAAATGGAGAAAGATCCATTGGGGAAGAAGCCGAAGAAAATTAAAATGGAGCCAGATTGTGCAGTTATTAAGAAGGACCGGAAATCAAGACCGACTAAAGCTTTTCTGAGAGGAACTGACGGCGTGGGAGCCTTATTATTTTTACTGAGAGGGGCAAACGCACTAAGGAGAGAGGAGGCGCATTTCAGTGAAAAAAAAGTAAAGTTAAATAGAGCTATGTATTAAAGAGCAAGCTATAGAGATAAAAAATGCTTTGTTTTTTGTATGTTAAAATAAATGTGTGGGAGTTGTGGCTGTTACGGTATATTAGGTTTGTGCCACTCAGAGCAATGTGGATATAGGAGTTATAGTATCCAAAAGCTTTAAAAAGAATTTTACATAAATAAACAATTAACTTGGATCAATTTTTAAGAAGGCAGACAACACAATTATTTTGTAATCTGGTAGATCTGCTCTTAATATGTTTGACTGGAGAAACTGTTTATATTGAGACAGATAAACTGTTATGGGTTTTTTTCGCCACTTTTTTATCTCTCTACTTTTTATGTTATTTTAAATTTGATTTCTTTCTCTCCGCTTGAAATAAGCAAATTAGAAGAATAAAGAGATATTTGTTTTTTATGTGTATCCAAATGATGACATCACTAAAATAACAAGTCAGTTTGTACTTTTAATATGGCTAAGTTTAGCCCGTTAGTTTTGTGTTGTGACCTCTCTGACTTTTTATATCTATATGTGCTGAAGAAGAAGAATTTAGACTTGTCTCTTAAGCAACAGATTAGTAAAAAGTGTATAATGGAAAATGAAGACGGTAGAATATAAGGGGAAAATTCAATACTTGCAGGTAGAAAGAATTGGGTATTTTGTTTTGAGGTAGAAATGTAACTGATATATTTGCAGCTTTTTTTGTTTCTGGTTTTCCATTCTGTAGCCACCCCTCCTTCTTGTTGTTTCTGTATCTATGCATATGCTTTCTCTTTTATAGCTGAAATCAATAAAAATTATAAAGACAGCCTCACCGGGCAAGCATAAATTAATTTGCCACCTAGACAGGAAGGAATGATAATGTCCAACTAGGCCTTCTGACCATGGCACTTCTTCATTTCAAGTCAGATCCACATTCATCCCCATGCCAAAGATAAATCCAGAGTGTGGCCTGTGATGTGTGGGGCCTGAAATAAACAGGGAGAGTCCTAGTGCTGCCATGGAAGACACCAGGTCCAAAGCCTGAAGATATGTCATTTACAGGAAATTCCATCTCCTGTGGTTTCACAGGAGCTTTGAACATACTTCAGTGAATTGTGTCACTATTCTTCTACTGCAAAAGTAGTAAATAAAGCACTATTACAAAGGAAGGTTTCAAATTATAATTTAGTTGTTTGCCAAATTTCTTTTTTCTAATCTTTAAATAATGGTTTTGTATTATTAAACATAAAAGATAATTGTCAATTGTGTATTTACTTTTGTTTCTTTACATGTGTTCATTTTTCTCTAAATGCTATTCTCTAGTTCCCTTTGTCCTTTTTCTTTAAAACCTATAGTAAAAAATTCAAATAATGCTACAGATATCATTTAAGATGGCATGTAGGCAATTGCTAAACCGTTAAGGGGGGAAAAAAATCTGTGCATCTATTTTAGAAGCAAATTAGCATTTGCTACAGTTCTCCTGGGACAATCTTTTGGCATACTTTCAAGCCTGTTTTTCCCTAGAACATGCTTGGGTTAGAGCAGGTGCTTTTATAGACAGTTTGCATGCACTGTGATATGGAGATGGTGAAGAGTATGATCTTGATCATATCACACATAAAATCATGATTTAAATTTCCAACTCTGTTTCAGAACCAAAAATGTCTGAATTTGGTAAAAGTTTGTCAACAGGTTTAGGGTTGCCAGAAGAGCAAACTGAGTGCACAGAATGAAAGATTATACCCTCCTTAGAGATGTCTGTTCAAAGGATTATTTCCTTTCAAAGGGGCATTACAGAACTTTTGTATCATATGATTTATGTAAGCCTGCTTTATAGTCAAGCTAGATACTAGAAGCACCAGTTTTTAAAAATACTGGAAATAAGACATAATATACAAGCTACCAAAATATGTCTTTTATAACCTCAGATGGATATAGGCTTGCACAAAAGAAAACCAGCAGACAGACAGTAGAAGGGTGAGATAAAACAGAATGCTTTCCTATATATTTGAAATATGTGATGCACCGCAGCTTTCCTCACTTTATGTGTCTGTTAAATATACAGCAGCTTTGTGAAATAGGATTTTATTCCAAAAGTTGGTGCTCTCTTCCTGTATGTAAAATAGTATGACAGTGCCCATGGAGTCCTGATAGATTTTGTGTAGAAATGGCTAAATTGCAAAATAATAATAATAATAATAATAATAATAATAATAATAATAATAATAATAATAATAATAATAATAGAGTGAAATACAAAAAAAGGAGGTCACACATAGGTATAAGTTGCATCCTAATTTTATCCATTCTGCCTCCAAGGAAGCATTTTTTGGAGAGAACTTTTCTTATTACAGTTATCTGATGTTTTGATTGTTTTAAGGGATGGCTCTGTGAACTCTTACGCTGGAAAGAAGATCCTTCACCTGAGAACAGAACCCTGTGGGAGAATCTGTCAATGATCCGGAGGTTCCTCAGTCTTCCTCAGCCTGAACGAGATGCCATTTATGAACAAGAAAGCAATGCAGTTCATCACCATGGCGACCGGCCTTCCCACATTATCCATGTTCCAACAGAACAGATTCAGGTTGGTTTACCTTGGCCAGTTCAGTAGAGGAATAACTTAAAACAAAATCACTTTGATTTCTGCAAAATTAATTATTATTTTTCTGTTTCTGCTGCATTAAATGAAACCACCCTATTATAAATAATATTATTTTTGAATTAAGAAGTGACATTTTGGGCAACAAGGGCATGTGCATGCAGGACACCAGAATTAATTTTAGAGTTTCCCTATCAATGGTTCCCCCATAATGAAATCCCCAAATTAAATTTAAAATTGGTTTGGGAGTGATGCAAGAGTTCCTGAAGTAAATTTGAAAGGTAGTATGTGTACATTTAAGACATGTTTTCATTTTCAGCATCTCTTGCACCAGCTTGATGCTTGATACGGATGCTTTAAAAAGAACTCTGAGATGCATGCATACCTCTCACTCATGGCCATAATTTATAAATGTGAAGGACTTAAGATATTTAGGTGCCTTTTTAAATAGAGAACAGTGGATGGCCTGTAACAATGAGTCATCTAAAATAAATAGTGGGAGAAATTCCAGCCCCAAATTCCTCATCCCACTTATCCCCAGTTTGAAAGTTGGGATGAGTCAATGTTTGTTTGTTTTTCCTTTAGAGCCCCTCTCCCACCACCCTTGGGAAAGGAGAGCATAGAGGCGCTTTCTTATCTGGCCTGCTGACCACTGGACCTTGGCTGGGTGCTGCTCCCCAGGTGAGCTGGCACAAGTTAATGTGTCAGGGAAAGACATGGAGGGGTTTCAGAACTTGGTCCCATTGCATTTTTCCATATAAATAAAGAGCTGGGACTGCTGCCTCTCTGAAAATGGATGTTGTACTGTAGACTTGGGGTCAGCCATTAACATCTTTTTATTTCTTCTGCAACAATAGGTAGTCTCATGAGTGTCCTCAGACTCTGAATGACATCTATTATTATTAAGGAACCATGCACAAAGCAAAAAAAAAAAAAAAGGTTTTTCAGCAGTCCAAAACTGCACCTATTGTGTATTAAAGATAAAACACATTGAACAAAACAATCCCTTAGGATATTGGCTGCCTGAAATTTTGAATATTGGGAAAGTGCTTTGCACTTGAGAAAGCAAGTTTTTTGATAATTTTGCTACATATAAGTCTAAAAGGAAAACTTTACAGAGTCAAAGACATTCTGATATGGTGTTTTCTTAGGTGGGTTTGCCTTACCGTGAGAAACTGTTTTGTTTATCTTACAAGATAATATTCATAGCTTCAAACCTAAACATACTGCATGAGTGTTAACAGTATCAAAGCAGAAGAAAGCCAGTCATAAGCACAAAATTCCACCTTTATAAATGCATTAATAGCTGCAGCATATTCTCAGTTTATTGGATTGAATTCTGGACACTGTTAGCCTAAAAGTTTGGTGCATGCAAATTCCTCCTGTCTCCCCCTTAGCCTACCTGTCAGCCTTGAGAAGACTGTGCCAAGGGGTTGGGGGCCCATATGGATGAAAAGTAGTTTGATATGTCAGGGCTTTTTTTCTAGCAGGAGCTCCTCTGCATATTAGGTCATGCCCCCCGATGTACCCAATCCTCCAAGTGCTTAGAGGGCTCTAAGTACAGGGCCTACTGTAAGCTCCAGGATGATTGGCTACATCAGGGGGGCATGGCCTAATATGCAGAGGAGCTCCTGCTAGAAAAAAAGCCATGGGTATGGTACTGAAGAAGGGAACGTGAGCCAGACAGCCCCTACTGTCTGTTCCTCCAGTGGACTTCCTTAACAGAGTCAAGGGGGCAATTTACTCCATCCTCCTCATTGTAATTCATGATTTTTCATTCTCATGGGTCCCCTAGCTCTTGGTATTGCATTTTCAGAGGACATTGGTGGCTGCTGGGAGAAGGGGGAAGTCAGAAACATTCACTTTTAATGCTGGTGTTGCATGGAACTCATCACAGAAACTTTTGTGGCTGCAAGACCTTTATAGAAATACATGGTGTTTGAAGAATGCATGAATCTACAAAGACTGTAACTTTGTAAAGGCACACATATAGTGTGTGCAGAACCACCAAGTAATTCACCTGGTGTTAAATGCAGACCTCAATCTTCACAGCATGGTATACAAATCAGCAGTTTCAGCTGTATAAATAATTTAAAATGTTATACTCTGCAACAGGAAAAAACATGTCACATTTTTGTCAAATATTGTCCTTTCATTTAAATTGTACTATATGACAAGTCCAAAATTTTAAAAATCAGTGGTATGTGTTGCCCAACCTGTTTCATTTCTTTCCTTATAGTATATATGGATGAGGATTTTTTTGCTGCTGTTTCTCATAACTGAATGCAGAGGGCGCTTTCACTTGTATAATGGTTTGATTGCAGTTTCCATGGATTCTCACACTCAGTAAAGCTTCCCTGCCCCCATGCCACATCACATTTCCTGACATTGGAAGTTGCAGCAACAGTTGCGGCAACAGCACTATTTTAGAGGAAGCAAAGGACTTCAGGGGAAAGCAGGAAACACCCCCTTCAAGGAGCAGAACTCAGTTCATGGTTCTCTGACTCCTACAACAAATGTTCCCTTTAAGTTGCAGAGTATTCTGAGCAAAAATTCTATTTTATGTGCCAAAGCACTTTTGTTTTGTTGTTCAGTTGCACAGTCTACTAGCATTAAAAGTTGTAAGCAATGTTCCCTCTACACTTGACTATCCTAATAGGCATAGGTCCCCAGATGTTCCCATTTCCTAGCTACCCCACCCCCCTTTAACTCCAGCCTGTTCAACTAAAACACAAAAATGGATAGCATCTTAGCCATTCTTAACCAGTGTGTGCCAACCAAAACTGGGGAAGAAGAGGGGAGTCAGAGCAGGCCCAATTGCACAAGAAGCCCAGAGGCAAGGGACTAATACTTTTAAAGGGCTGGTGAAGCAGGTGTTCTGCCTAGCAGAAGCGGAGTTCCCCCCCCCCCCTGCCAAATCTTATGCATGGCTTTCCTGTCTAGCCTAGGCTCACTGGTACATCAACACACCACCTGCCTGCTTCTTTGCACATCCATCTCCACCCCACTCCCTCCTATATCCCATTTTAGCCTGACCTACAGCCCTCCTCAGCTCCCCCCCCCCCAATTCAGAAGGGCCACATCTACCCCTTTAAATGTACTATTTCATTCATCCCTTTTTTGGGGGGGCAGGGTTGTTATCTCCTCTTTTCAAACCATGCTGGTGGGTCAGGGGGAGGCTGACACAGATAAATAAAATCTGCAAACATAGAAAATAACAGATCAGGATGGGTAGCTGTGTTAGTCTGTGGTTGCGATCAAACATGCTAAATAATTCAGTTTCAATCCACTTTCAATGGATTGAAAGATTGCAGAGTTAACTGGCAAAATCCAGTATGAAAGTGCACTGAATGTGGATTGAAACTGCATTATTTAGCATGTGTGATTGCAGTTTTGTCTGTAGCAGTGACTCACAAAAACTCAAATCCAGCCAGAACTTTTGTTCATCTTTATGGTGTTACTGGACTCTTGCTCTTTTCTACTGCTACAGACAAATATGGCTACCCATCTTAATCTGTAAATGTAAAACCTTCAGGGCAATAGTGATTCTGAAGGCATTAGTACAGGCATGAATACAGCATTTCAACTTGCTGCATGCACTGTCCCTCAGCCTAACCTACCTTGCAAGGTTCTTGTGAGAACAGAACAGAAGAGATGAGTTTTGCATTGGATCCCCACTGGGGAGAAAAGAGGGGTATAAACACATAAATAAAAGGTATGCAAAGTTCTTTGGGGGTTACTCATTTTTTGCTTCCCTTTTCTTGCCCCAACTGTCCATTGATCTGTTCTCCCCCAGTAATAAAGCTTTGCTTTTGGGGGGACTATCACTATAATAATAATGTGAAAGAGACATCACCTTTTTAGTTTGTGAGTTAGAAAAGTGTCAAAGACATACCACTCAAAGATCCCTATTTATTTATTTAATAATATTTATATCCCACCCTCCCCTGGTGGGCTCAGGACAGCTAACAAATAAAAGCAACATAAAATATTTAAAAACAATATATACAATAAAATAATTTCCATACATTTTATAGTCATTAAAAGTTTAAGACATGTTGATGTTCTGGTTATTCTGATGTTTCTGGTTTCAATTGTGTTAGTTCAGTGAGATTGTCAGTGCTATATCCTCTGGAGCACTGACTACTTTGGTCCTTGACAGTTTACATGGGGGATACATTGGCATTTCCTCCCTCCCCCATGACTCCCAGCCCTCAGCTTCAGCTTTGAGTGAGTAGAGCAAGTGCTGAAGGACTGCAGTAGCATTTGCCTGCCAGTTTACTCCGCTGAAGATGGAACTGAACAGAGGGTGCTCCTCCTGCCAGAGTATCATCCCAGGCTTTTGACAGAGCCTTCCTCTAATTGCGCAACTCGGAATCCAAGCAAGGACTTGAAAACTCTTGCTTCTGTGACCTCTTTTCTTGTACCATCTCCTTAGTACAGATGAGAAAAGACTCCTGTTCTCAGGGGGAGCGGTGCCTTTCCTTGTAAAGGAAGCAGTGGCAGGCAAGGGCCAAGGGGGCCACGAAGGAAGGCAGAGTACCCCACTCTCATCAGACTGTCTCTCTCTAATTGGGGTCCTGCAGCCAGTGACTGAAGGAGCCAAGCAGGGATTATCTGTAAAATTAAGTGGGAGAAGGCAAGACAACAGAGGTAGGAGGAGCCAGGCAACTTTAAGGTGGGAAAGGATTATGCCAAGCCAGGCAGGTCTGCCGCACCCCAACCTGCACTGCTGCTGCTTGGCCACAGCAAGCATACCACAATGTGGGGGGGGGGGGGGGATTTTGTCTCCTGCCCTGCACTAACCCAAAAATTAGTGCATTAAGGGATAAGAAGCCATGTGCCAGCATACCTCATGCTAGCACATCTTAGAGGAAACATTGTTCACAACTTGTCTGATTTCTAGCTTTGTTGGACTTTTGCAATTAATTACAACTCTTTGCTGCCCCAATCATTTTTCTTATATGCGTATACAAAAGGGTTCATTTTAAAACTTCAGATTCTCTTGAGTAGTAGGCCTGATGCAGACGTTACACTACCTGGTATCTCCAACAATACGACTTCCAGAGCACCCCATTGATGCCCCATTTCATGCTCTTCTTTAGACTTTTTTTCCCTCTTTCATTCATGGATTCCTGTCTCCATTCCCTTTTCAGAGTTAAATATGCACAAGTTATACAGTGATACTGCAGCAGTACAGTAGAGTAGCATAAACCCTACCTTTCCTCTATGCAGAGATACTTCTGAATTGGCCTGCCATGTGAATACCCTATTATGCAGAGTCCAAGTTTGTGAAATTTTTCTTCTTCCTCTTCCTCCTTCTCCAGTTCATGCTGAAGGTTACGTATATAGGTAAGAAGAGGAGCTCATTCTGCTATTCCACTGAACTATTTCAGTGCCTCCACTCATTTTATTTTATGAACCAGGGCTACTATTTTGCGCCATACATGTACTGGTTTTCAATATTAGCTTTGGTTAACTGGAAACCAAAAGGCAGCAGTTAGGATAAGTTTGTGAACAACTACATACACGTAATGGTAGCATAGTTAGCTCATCAAAGGAAAGGAGAAAATCCACATGCAAGCTTGCAGGACTGTGGGGTTCTGTGTCTTAAAATCATGATGATGAAATCAGGCAGTGTTGCGTCTGCTTCTGTGTGTGTGTTTACACATTGCTTTAAACATCGTTAGCAGGTTTATTTATGCGCCTAAAAACCAACATTTTCTCCAATCTCTATGCAGCAAAATAATCAGTATGATTTTTTTTCTTGCCTGTTAGCAGCAACAGCAGCAGCAGCAACAGCAGCAACAACAACAGCAGCAGCAACCACCGCTGCCACCTGGTCCTAGATTACCCCCGAGGCAGCCAACGGTAGCATCACCAGCTGAATCAGAGGATGAAAATCGTCAAAAGACCCGTCCACGAACAAAAATTTCTGTGGAAGCCCTGGGCATTCTCCAGAGTTTTATACAAGATGTAGGCCTATATCCAGATGAAGAAGCAATCCAGACTCTTTCAGCTCAACTTGACCTTCCCAAGTATACCATTATCAAGTTTTTTCAGAACCAGCGATATTATGTTAAGCACCATGGAAAGCTGAAAGACAACTCAGGCTTGGAGGTAGATGTTGCAGAATATAAGGAAGAAGAGTTGCTTCAGGATTTGGAAGAGGGTGCTCAAGACAAAAGTACGAACACAATTTTTTCAGTTAAATTAGAAGAAGAGTTATCAGTAGAAGGGAACACTGACATTAATACTGAATTGAAAGACTGATCAAAAAAGTATTCAAGTCTCACTGCTTTACTAATGAAATGAAAATTCCATCCTGTGTTCTGTCAGCAACCTCTTTATTCATTGTTTGGCCAATGAATCTTCCAAAACTTGCACAAAAGTTGAGAAAATTAAAGGATAATGCAGACTGCACTAGATATTTTACAAACTGCTTCAGAAATACAGATGAAGCATTAAGGATTGTTTCATGTTAATTTGTGTTCACTGGGTACACTGAGATGTATCCATAAAGCATGATATCAGTGGTTTGTTTTGTTTTGTTTTTTTAAATTCTAGAGCTTTCAGACAAGCATTACTTTTGAGATTTATTGTTTTGCTTTGGGTTTCTTTTCCCAGTTTTTAATGTAACACTCCACACTTGATCTTTGAAAGCTCACATTTATTTAAATAAAAGAAAAAGAAGAGTTTGTTACTCTTGCTCTATTGTATGTTACAAAAGAACTATAGACTGTGGGATGCAGTTTAAAGTTAACATATGCCAACAAATGCCTTGTATTATATGGCACTGCCGTAACTCAGATTTGTTTTCTTTTCAGAAAGAAGAGGTCACTGTATCTTTTTCATTCTCATTCTCATTGTTACATGATTTTTTGAAAACAAAATGTGAAACACGGTTTATCCCATTATTTATTTGTAGATCCTACAGCATCATGTTGTAATTAATTTTTAGAAGTTTCCGTTAAATGTAATATTGCTTCTATTGTTACCATACAGATTTTTTTTTTCTATTTATAAATGTATTTTGATGGGCAGTAAAACAAAGTGTCTTAAAAGTTTTAAATAGAGAAAATGTGCTTTACACAGTTGCCTATAAAAAGTGCTCTATGTTATCCAAGCAATTCATACTATAAGCTTCACTCTTATTGTTGTATGCAATTTTTACTATCATGCAAATAAGCTTAGGTAAATAAAACTAATAGATCACCTTAGAAACTTATGCAATTAATGTGAAAATAATTGATGTTTGCAATGTGTCTTCCTTTGGTTTACAATCAATTTTAAAGCTACAGCTGTATAAATTTTCTGTATAAAGGTGTATTTCTTTTTTATGAGTTTATTGCTATGAAAACACCAGTTATTTTGTTACAGCTGGCTGTTTTTATAAGTGTATCACAATTTTCTTTATGCAGAAATGTTCTGACTAGGAGTGGTTATTGACTGTAACTACACGATTAAAATTGTTTGTATGGTATGATATGGCAGGGTTTGTCTGCTTTTCTGTCTCTTTTTGGAGGGATAGCCACTATAAATGTATAAATGTACATTCACTCATTGCTGTGAAGGATTCTTCTGTCAGTATCCTTAGCATCACACACATTTTTCTTTTTTAAAGACCTCCAACTTGAAATCCAACAAACAAATATTTCTGAAGGAAACCCAGTTTCACTGTGAAAATCATAACCTGTCTCGTCTTGGTTTTAAAAGTTGCCTGCCCAACAGAGATAGGAGGATATTATTGAGTCAAAAGGCTATCAAGCAAAAACATATTTACAGTTCCTGGCAGTAATGCACTTATAATGGATGCAGCTGGTTTTGTTTTACAGTATTTGAATTTATGATAACACTGTTCCCTATACTAATGTATACACATTTTAAAAAACCATTAATAGTCACAAAGTAAATAGGAAAGACATAAAATCCCCTTACTAAGCAAGATTATTTTTAATGAACATTAATAAGGATGTTGATAAAGCAATAATAATTACAGGGTTTGGGTTTCATATGGACTTCATGTCTAGGCTTGTAAGAGCTGAAGTGGGGGATGTAAATGAAATGCTAAAGAATTCTATGTAGTCTGTTTCCTCAAAATGAAACCAAATTAAGGACCCCTGTGAATGCCATTTAAATTATCCTGTTGAAGAATTGTTGAAGCCATTATGCCTTATTGTATTTTTAAAAAAATTAAATGAATTTTTATCACAGATTTTCATTATGTGTTAAAAAACCAACATACTGAAATTGGGTTTTGCTTGACACTGTCATCCTGTGTACATTGTGGTCCTTGGTCCTGGATTTTCTTCTGGGGAAAAAGAAAACATTTGTGTTATTCAAGAGTGCAATATAGGATGTATATTTGCAAATTCATACATTTGATTTATTTGAAGAGGCAAAAGTTCTTCTTACCAAAATATTTCTGTTAATTGCTGGCATTTTTGTTGTAATTTATATGCTAAGACACCAATTTGCATCACAGGTACTAGAAGATAGATAACTACTGGTGGAAGCCAGTGCTGCATGTGACTGAGTTACCATTTGATGAAGTAACTTATGCTCTAGGATATCACAAGTCAAATTAATTTAGCTTACAAAGAAAAGCCCAATAAATTCCATCAAAAAAACAAGAAGTAAGGGAAGCAGCAAGAAAATAGTTTTGTTTTGCACTGCGAAGGTAGAGATCTGTGATCAGGAATTGGATTAAAAAGAACTGTCAATGTGCCCTGTTGGCTATTGTATGGATAAATGTGTTCCCCTTGGGATAAGCTGCTGGATGAACTTATGCCAAAAAAAAAAATCTCCTTTGCTGAACCATATTTCAGTTTCACCGTTGTATCTCAAAAGCCACATTCTGAGAAAGAAGAGCTGTCAATCTCAGCCCTGATGAGCATGCGCTGGCAGCAGACCCAGCTAAAAGTTTGCTAAAAGGGAAAAAAGGAGGGGGATTGAGAAAATAGCCTACTCAAGGCCCTGAGAGCCTACAGAAATCACCAGGTGAAGATTTCCCAATCAATTCTCTCTCAGAATCCAGTAAGTGTGTGACTACTAATGAGAAGTTGTTTCCCTGGAGCATAGCATATATTTGTGGCATGGCACAGCTTATAATCTTGCTTTGTTGATAAATGCAACTATAATATAGAGCTAGAGATATGTTATGCCCAATTGAACTTTGATGCTAACAGGCAAAAAAATGTCACCATACAATGGCTCACACCTTTGATATCTTGTTCAACATGCTGCACATGGAAAACTACACAGGGTCACATTTAAATTTGGTCTGAGTCTTCAGTGCCAAGAAGTTAATGCATCAGGACTATGAAAGTAGGCTAGTGCTCTCTATATTTAGTAAATTTGTGCAACTGGTGAGATCCATTGAAGCCTATAAAAATTGATGCCTTCAGAATTGAGAAAGGTATCCTTTCGAGGTGCCACTGGGTCACACTTCATTTTTTAGTTTATGCAGTTCATAATTACAACATCCATACTTTCAAAAGTCTAATTTTCCTACTAACCAGGTTACACAATCAACACATCTTGGTTCAAAATTTTGACAGTCCCCTAGATGGACAAATAAAAGATACACATGCACTGTGCCTTAGAGGCAATGAATGACGAGTACTATGATTGTGTGTAACTCAATTTGATCTTGTTCTACGTAATACGTAGCATACTGCCATTCTTTCAATGCCAGTTGTGAATGACAAGATTTGTTTGAAGGTAATTTTGATAACATCTTCATTTTTGACCCAATAAGTGACTTCAGAACAGTCTTGTTGGATGTATTTTGTGAAATCCCATGACCAGGATCCAAAAAACTACTTTATGCCAACCCAAGGGCTTAGGAATGTGCAGTGGAATTTCTTTTAACAGAAGACCCATATGCTTTATCAGAAAATGTTTATAAAACCCCTTCATTTCAAAAGTGGCTGTCTATGTATCAAGGGAGAACTGACTGAGAAACATCGACTCATCACCCCTTCAAGCACACAGAACTATTTGCACTACTCTCCAGGAAGATACAACCTAGCCCTTGTACTTCCTTCTATGTGTCACATTCTAGTCAAGGTGTGGGCTGACCATTTTGTGTTCTCTGGCCAGTTAATATAGCCAAAGCTTTAACGTTTAGTGCTTCAGCAATGCTTGGGAGCAATTGACTTCTCCCATTCCTGCCTGACTTCTGCTAGGAAAGGAAAAAAAACTAAATGTGGGGTTTTGTCGGGTCAAAACCCAGAAATAAAATATTTATAAATTTTGCAGCCATGATGTATGTTTTGCAGGTATGTTCCTTGAAGAGTGCTGCACTCTGCAGAGTACAATCTACTGGTGATACCCAGCTCAAAAGACATTGGGCTACCCTGGTGGAACTCTGCTGAATAACATTTGCATCAGGCAGTACTTAATGCAGTTCCACAGAGCTTGCAGGCAGAGATGTTCCGCCAAGTTTTTGGTTGAAGATAGTGATGGGTTCCATGTTACTGGCACTCCCTTCCCTCCCACACCCTAATTTTCCTGCTCCTTATCTACTTCCCCACGAGCAGTGATACAACTGGAATGTTGCACTATCTGAGATTGTTTTTCTTTATATTCTTTTATTATTTATGGATGTTTTTACTGTTTGTTGTTCACTGCCCTGAACACAGTGTACTGAAGGGAGGGAAGTTTATAAATTTGAACCATAAATAAGTGAAAGCATTTATTAGCCACCTTTCTTTCATACAGAGTTCAAGGTGGCTTCTACATTTCTCCACAAAGAGAAAACAAGAATATAGATTGCTGGGAAAGCATTCATTAACATTTTGAGGATTCAGACTAGTGCATTACTCAGGAACTACCATGTAGATGTAGAAATTTCCAGTTTGGTGTTGTGGTGCATGGACTCTTATCTGGGAGAACCAGGTTTGATTCCCCACTCCTCCACTTGCAGCTGCTGGAATGGCCTTGGGTCAGCCATAGCTCTCATAGAAGTTGTCCTTGAAAGGGCAGCTGCTATAAGAGCTCTCTCAGCTCCACTTACTTCACAGGGTGTCTGTTGTGGGGGGGTGGGGGGAAGGTAAAGAAGATTGTGATGACTGAGATTCAGAGTATAGGGCGGGATATAAATCCAATATCATCATTTTTTTTCTTTTCTGGAAAAATGAGAAATATTTTTTTATTGTTTAAAAAACCTGGCATTACACAGAGCATTCCTACTAATAATATATCAGAATAGACCACTTTTGCCACTTCCCATCCACCAGCATAATCCTCTCTCTCCTACCCCCTTCTTCCAATCTGAAACAACATGCCTGAAACTTTTATGTAAGATGTCCCTACTAAAAATGTTAGAGGAAACAGTGAGGAATGATTTTAAAACCTATTTTAAGGGAAAAGTTTATAGCTAAATTCTCATCCCCTGTCACCAGATATAGGGTTGGATCCAGCTAGCTTTTTCATCTGCTCAGTCTTTGTTTCCCTCACTCAGTCGCTATTAAATACCATGCTCCACATGGTTTTTGTCTTTCCCGTTTTCCAAGTGAAAAAGCTGGTTGGATCCAACTAACAGAATGGGTCACACAGATATGCCTGAGTGGACAAGAGGAGGCAATACACCAGCAGCAGCCTCAGTATTTCATCTACATTCCTTCAGTGTGCTCTTTAAATGTAAAAATATCTTTATGCCCCTACTAAAACAAATAGAGTACACCTGCAGTTTTCAGTCTCTATCCATAGTCCCTTTATTCTTCTGGTCTTCAACCCTTTGATTTTGATTCTGAATTACCATTTAGTTCCTTTATAATCTGCAGAAAAGAATTGCTTAACAACTTCTGATGGCAAACCACACATGTTCTTCATCAGAGGTAAGAGATTCATATAATTCAAAGGAACGTGTGTGGTTCTGATGTCTCCACTGAAATTGCTAGGATAGTTTTTAGAGCTGGGGAGCTAGTGCACACACACTCTGAAAGAAAAATCACAGTTTTATGCTAAACCACTATTTCTCTGCCTTCAGGTAATCAACCCAGCACTGTCTCTTTTTTTAAAAAAAAAATGCATCCCATATGTCCTTTGGAACATCAACAGTCTATTATTTGAATACACATGGTACCTGTCCTTATTTTAGAATCTCGTGCAAGTTATCAGAGTGCTGGAGATCTTACTGCTCATTACATAAGCAAAAGTATTCTTCACATCCTATTTTGAAAACTGTTTTAAGTGTATACTTGTTTTTGTCTCTAAAATATTGACAAAATGATATATTTCTAAGAAAAGCAACAGAAATGTGCACCTGTGCAGTTTTCTATTATATTAAATGGAAATACCAGGCAAATTCTAATCTGTTGCAAATTGGGGGGTTTTCCCCCCTTTTAAGCATTACCAACCAGTTGACAGGGTTAAACTATGACTTTGTTCCTGGGCTTTTCATTTGATATGAATAAAATTTCCTGTGCTCCCACAAAAAACTAAAGATGTCTAATCAAGGAAAGAACTCATTAGCAAAATGCAGTTTTGCCCATCATTCCTTTTGCTTGTGGAAGATTCCATACTTGCATCCAAGTGGATTAACCCAAAAAACAATCATTACAGATCTATGCAAAGCAGTTTAACTGAAAACTGCCCTCCTTTACAACAGGCAAACTAAATATTAAATAGTAGACATTGCCAGTGAATCCCAACCTAAACAAAACATCAAAAGCTGCCTTTTTGAGTGAAAGAACACCAGGGCTGTTCAAATCATTAACTTCAGAAAAAAATCTCCCTCAAGCTGCTTTTCATCTGCATCAGAAAATATACAGGACTGAGATATCTACACTACCATGGACAATTCCTGCAGGTCTATGTGTGGGGGGTGGGGTTTGCAAAAGCCATGCAGTCTGTGAGTTCACCACTTCTGGGGGTGTGAACTCACCGCTTGGCCTTCACTTGCACACCAGCCAGCTTTGCAAAGGCCATTTAAAATTTAAATGGCTTTTACAAAGAGGCTGAGCAGTGAGCCACTGCTTAGCCTTCACTCACATGCCATGCAGCTTTGCAAAGACCATCTCAAATTCAAATGGCTTTTGCAAAGATGCTAAGCAGCAACTTCACCCATTTCCATTTCATCTGTAAGTGAACTGGAAGTGGATGGAGTCGCTGCTCAGGCATCACAATTCAAATGAACTGATCCAATCCATGAAATATGTTGGTTCATGGTCCAGGGGTCCATGAATCAGACAGACCACCATTTTTCTAGACCATGCACATCCCTAATACACAAACACCTGCCTAAGCTTCCTATCATGGGTGTGTAGTACAGGCTCCGCTTTCCATCAAGACAAAGAAAGCATATTTTCTGAGCAGGATGCTCTACAACTGCCCCCAAATTTGCATAATCTTCCCTTGTGGATGCGGAAGAACCTCATAACTTGAGGCTCTACTTAATCATACCTTCACTAGAGTTCCCAGAACTCAAAAATGCCATTACCTGCACAGGAGATGGAAAAGCACATAGCAAAAACCCATTGCTGGCCAGGTTGTTATGAACCAGCCTGTTGTCTTTGGTCTATGGACTCATGAAAGAAAGATCCTCCATTATGCAAACTAGAAAAAAAATCTAGATGATATTGATGGTAACAAATAACTGAGCATTCTATAATTATCTGCAATTTAAAATTCAGGTCATGGGCAAAAGTAGTGTATTTTCAGGCCATATTTTACAGTGGTGGGTTATCTCTTTTCACTTCCCCATTAAGTATATCCTACATTCTGGTGTAGTGGTTAAGTGCATGGACTCTAATCTGGGAGAACTGGGTTTGATTCCCCACTCCTTCACATGCACCTGCTGATGTGACCTTGAGTCAGTCACAAGTTCTCACAACTGCTACTCTCAAGAGCAGTTTCTGTCAGAGGTATCTCAGCTTCACCTACCTCACAGGCAGTGTTCCCTCTAAGCTGAGTTGGTGTGAGCTAGCTCGCAATTTTTTAGCCTCCAACTCACACATTTTTGTCTTCATGCAGGAAAAATACCCCCAGGACAAGCTAATGTATGCAGTAGCTCATAACTTTAATGCCAGTAGCTCATGAAGTAGAATTTTTACTCACAAGACTCCACAGCTTAGGGAGTCAGGGTGTCTGTTGTGGGAAGGGGAAAGGAAAGGAGATTGTAAACTGCTCTGAGACTCCTTCAGGAGTGAAGGACATGGTATAAATCCAATCTCTTCTTCTTCTACTACTATGACTTTTTTCGCCTCTGTTTTTCCCTTCTAATGCAAAGTAACTGGTTTTACTGACAGCTAAAATGCACACTGTCCATGCTTTTCCAAGTCATCTTATTGGCTTGCATCTCAGCAAGAGGATTACAGTCTGTATTTGGAGAGATTTGGCAGCTCAAAACACCAGCCACCCTTGAGATTGCCAATGTTGTAGGCTGGTGACACACATCAATTGGAGCATCCTGCAGGTGCTCTCATTTTTGCCTTTGACTGGTCTAGATCTTGGATGGCTTTGGGCTTGGTGTACGAAGCCTACTCGACCCAGTGCCTTTGGTCTCTTGCCAAACTTAGCACAGCTGCAGTATTGTAGGTGATCTGTTATTATTACAGTGATGCAAAGAAGATACAGTTGTGAAATGAAGCCCTGCAGGTGACATCTCTATGAAATATGTCTTTTTTTCTCATTAAAGGGTGTTATTTGCAAAAACCCTGCAAATAACATATACCAACTATACACATAAAGCACCCTATAGTCTGATTGCTACAAAAACTTGCTTTTCCTCCTGTTTGCAATTTTGTCAGCTGTGCCTTGTTTGAATACTCCTGCTTTCTACCCTAAGGGTTGAACACCTGGAGATTTTCAAGAGAAAGCTTTAAAAGTGGTGGTGAAATATGTTAGCTAATGCATGCTAATATATCCTAGTGCCTTGCGTAGATGAGGCAATGTTGATGTGTTTTGATCTAGTAAGCATGGAGTTCTCCTAGCGTTTAACCTCTTAATTCTGGAGTAGGCAGATGACATATGACTTTTTTGACCAAAGCTAAACTGGTATTTCCATTAACTTTGTTGTCTCACTAGCTCTACAGACAAAGTCTATTGGGCTTATTTATCTATTTGAGGATGTTTGGATCACTACTCAAATAGAATAGATACAGGGGTGGCCAACAGTAGCTCTCCAGATATTTTTTGCCTACAACTCCCATCAGCCCCAGCAATCAGCCATGCTGGCTGGGGCTGATGGGAGTTGTAGGCAAAAAACAACTGGAGAGCTGCCTGGCTGGGGCCGATGGGAGTTGTAGACAAAAAACATCTGGAGAGCTACCGTTGTCCACCCCTGGAATAGAATATCATATTCGAAGTCATGGCTTTTTTGTAGGAAAAAACAGCAGGAACTCATTTGCATATTATGCCACACACCCTGACATCACCATTGTTTCATACAGGGCTTTTTTGTAGAAGAAGCCTAGCAAAAACTCATTTGCATATTAGGCCACACCCCAATGCCAAGCCAGCTGGAACTGTGTTCCTGCTCAAAAAAACCGCTGTTCAAGGTAATAAAGAAGTACAAATGCATGCCTGGGAAGTGGGTGTTCTCTTCCTCTATTTTGCATGCAGAGCCACAGAGATACAAAATTCATGATGATACTGGTTTCACTTTGGCAAAACAAGTCATGTATCCTCTGCATGTCCCACAGTGAAAGTTATGTATTTACGATATTTACATCCTACCTGACAAACCAAAGTTCTGAGGCACTTTTCTTATGAAACTTTATGTGTTCTAACTCATCTGCTGTTGCTACAATTATTTTATAATCTGGGAATGTCCAGTTCCAAACAGCTTTCAGTCCATGTATGTCTTAAAAGGCTCTTAAACTCCTTAGCTCCATATTAGATGCATTTCAGCACAGTTGACTCTTTCACTAGAGCTGAACTTTACAAATCTCAGTGCCCATTTTCCCACTTCAAAACAGCAGCTTTGGGAATAAGTGATGCACAGCTGGTTCACCACCCAAATAACTGCTTGGGGAAAAGCAGACAAATTAAAAACAGGCTGCACAGACTGGGCCCAATGCAGGCTGCAGACTCTGCAGTACAATTTGGAGCAACATAAAAGAAGCATGCATTTTTTTCCCACTGGTGCTGCTACTGTAGAACTCTTGCAGCCCCTTTAGAGCTGTAGTGGTGGTTCAAATTGGGAGGATGCATGCATTCTCTCATCTCTTATGCTCTTCTGTCCACCTGCCAATGGGCTGCAGAGATTCTCTACAGCTTGGGGGAGCAGGAGAGCACCTCACTCCCTCCCTATATATGCAGCTGCCACCTGGTTCCAATGGGCAATGAAGACCCTCTCTAGCCAAACCATAATAATTAGGAATCAAGGCATTAATTTATCAGGTGTTTCCAAGGCTCCTAGCTGAATTCCCATAGGTTTTCCTAGGACACAACTCTGGTAGTGTGTTGAGTCTCAGATAAATCTACAAGATTATGTTGCATATGAAGCTTCAGTAGGTTATGTGAAATAGCAGATCAAAGGAAGTTCCCATCTATGGTATGAAGGGCTGCAGTAGAACCCCAAGCCTGACATGAAACAATTTTCATTTATCTACCCTGTAGCACCTAGAGGGTCCATGATTCCTTGGTTTCCCCATTTGGATTAATTTGAGACCACACATAAATTTCAGTTAGTCTGGACTCGGGTCAAAAATGAATTCGTTGGCATAGACTTCCCAAATCTGCCCCAAAGGAAAACAAAATGGATTATTCAAAAGTTTTTGTCCTCTTTAAAAATACACAGAATTTATAAGCATTTGCAGAAGACAATGTACAAGAATAATCGAAGCTTGAGGCTACAGCTGTACAGAAAATCAAGAACCCAACACTGACCCCCCCCAAGGATGCACAATTCAGATTTTAGACTGTCCACTTGCATTCATTTGAAATGTGGTGTTAGAGAAGAGTTTTACAGAGACCATGGATTGCCAAAAACACAATAAGTGGGTTCTAGATCAAATTAAGCCTGAGCTGTCCCTAGAAGCTTAAAGTGTCCAAACTGAGACTATTATGTCACAGCATAAGACAGGACTCACTGGAAAAAGGCAATAATGCTTGGGAAAGCTGAAGGCAGTAGAAAGAGAGAAGACCCAACATGAGATTCATTGACTCAGTAAATGAGCCCCATATGAGCCCCAGAGAGCACTGAGGTCAGTGGGGAAAAGCAGACTGAATATCCCTGGGCCAAAAGAAGTTAAACTTCAAAGCACCCGCACCCGGGCCTTTTCTGTTGCGGCCCCACAACTCTGGAACCAACTCCCAGAGGAGGTGCGGGCCCTGCAGAACTTAGACCAGTTCCGCAGGGCCTGCAAGACCGCCCTCTTCAAACAGGCGTTCACCAATAACTGAATTAATGTTTACCGCCAGATTAGTAACGTTTACCGCCAATGTTGACTTAGGAATGTTTTAATTAATTATTGATTATTGACTGATTTTAATGTGAATTTTAATGTGAATTTAATGTTTTTATTACTATTGTTTACCTGAAATGCTGTTAGCCGCCCTGAGCCTGCTTCGGCGGGGAGGGCGGGATATAAATAAAATTTTACATTACATTACATTACATTACATTACATTACATAAAGGAAGGCACATTGTTATTAATGATAGACCATCTTGGAGGTCATTGATTTATAAGTCACCATAAATTGGAAGTGACTTGATGGCACTTAGCACACACACATAATGTCATGCCAAATTGGTGTCCTTTATATATGCATAACAGTAACTGGGGTTTCTTTTCTTTAACCAGTATAACAAATACTGATAAAAAAAAGAATGGAAGTTTTGAAAATAAGGCTGCAGTGAAACAAACAAGTGAAGAATGGAGAGAAGAGTCCTATATCTAACAATATTTCTGTGTAAGTATATGGACAATAATCTATATATGCTTTCTCAATAATCTTTTTTTAAATTTCAAAAAAATTACACCCATGTCTGGTGAAATTTTGCCAGCTCATTATTCAGTTGGAAAAGCAGCTTCCAAACAGAATCTATTTTTATCCACCATGTATTGAAAACCAGTGTTTTAATTTAGGCGGGTTAGCATTCTGCTGTGGCCCTTTAAAAACATGAGGCTTTTGCCATGGTATTTAAATCATCAGTGGGGGAGAGAAGGGTGGGTTTGTGTTCTGCCAAGAATTGGCAGCACTTGTTTGTTTCATTTTTTTGTCATCACAGGCACCCAAATATCATGATGATTAGCACAATGGAATAAACACATGCTCTGCAAATACTGTCCATATTTTTATGGCTTTGCATACTTGGAGCTTGAGAAAAAACAGGCATTTCTAAAAATTCTTGGGCTGCAACCGTTAGCCCCTCTGCCACAAAACAGTGTCTGGGCCAGAAACAGCATGTTCTCCATTTCCACCAACTAGTCAACAAGTATAAATGTTTTTGCAATAATCGGGAAATTATTGACCAATGGCAACACCCATTTCTGATAAATGGGAGAAATGTTAATACTCTTGGCAAAATTGTTTTTGCTCTAATTACTGTATCCATCTGCTCCACAAGATTGATTAGACTGTGAAAATGTTTGTTCTCTTCTCTCCTGCAAGGATGGGGCCTCTTCTTGGCGCTGGACTCGTCCTGCCTCGTGTCTGTGCAAAGATGAATATGCAGTTTTAATCAGACCAAAGCCTAACTTGCTTCAGATGAAACCAAAGGACTCATCTTTATCTCGGGAGTCAGAGGTAAATATCTGACATTTGAGTGGATGGTATATTGGAAAGCTGGTGCTCCTTGCTTGATTGTTTTGATTTGATAGAGAACATTTTTAATGTTATGCCAAAATTCTCAATTCCGGGCATATATTTATGGTGAAAGAGTACCATATGCCTAAGAAGTTGCTCTTAAGTTTGTACTCAGCTGCAGAAACACAATCTGCCCTTCCTCCCACCTCTTGTCTATGGTTTTTCTCAAATGATAACAATTAGCACTATGCCTCCAGCAGTACCTGCAGTGATGACTGGCCTGTAATTGGAATATGCAGGTCAACAAGTAAATCCCTTAAAGAAGTGCCAAAGAATAACACCCTGACCTCTATTTAAAGTAAAATCACAGTCTGATTCCTCCTGGGTCTCCTCTTGCTTGAAGTTCAAATGCCACCATTCAAACACATGGGAATTGCATTTTGTATACAATGACAGAGAGGACTAATGTTGTCCCATACCTACCTATACTTGACAAAGAATCTCTATTACTAATTTATCCAATGGAAATGTGTACAATCAAAATGGAAATAACTTTAGGTATAAAAAGGCCATGATAAAAATTCCCCAGTACCTAACAAGATCCAATATGGCAAAATATCCCTTAGTTTACCAAGCATGACCAAAACATAATCAAAAGTAAAAATAAAGTAGAATAAATAGATAAATGAGATTATAACTATCAGAGGAAATAAACTACCAGATACTTCCCAAGTACTGGGTACCATTTTTTAAGAAAGTTACTACCCTGCTGGATCAGTTTGGTGTAGTGGTTAAGTGCATGGACTCTTATCTGGGAAAACCGAGTTTGATTCCCCACTCCTCCACTTGCACCTGCTGGTACTATGCAGCTAGGGGAGGACTAGAAAGCATCCCCCTTTTGGGCAGTTGAGAGTCTGGCAGGATCAGCTGCCCTGGGTTATCCTTCATCTTCCTTTCAGCGCCTGGGTCATTGGCACTCATTGGCTTATGAATCCTATGTTCACCTCCTGCTCAATCGCTAACTTTGTGTGGTTTGTACATGAATTTTATGGTTATTGTTTCTAATTTGACTGGGGGTTTTTTAGATGCTGTTGTTCCTGGCCAGAAGAGCCGAGTTCTCGTCTGTGGACACAGTTGTGCGTTTTGGGCTGCACATCAGGCTCGGAGAACTTCAGTCGGCTCTCAGCTGGGACTCAGCCAGTGGGTCACTATTGAGTGGCATGGGCACTGGGGTTTTCATTGGCCAGGTCTGATGCCATTGTTTTTCCAGGGGTATGTGGGCCCGCCTCCTCAGGTTTTAATTATTCACCTTGGAGGGAATGATCTCAGGCTGGTAAAAGGCAAGGTGTTGGTCTTGCAGGCCAGGGATGATTTTTGGACCATTAAGGAGAGATGGCCTGGGACCATTATAATCTGGTCGGCCATGATTTCCCGCCTTGTTTGTTAAAGTGCTTGGGACCCTGTAGGCATCAAGAGGGTCCGTTATAAGGCTAACAAGGAAATTGGGAAAGCCTTAGAAGGGGGGTTGGGCCACTATCTGCCCCATCTGGATATTTCTGCGAAATCTCCTGACCTCTACAGAGGGGATGGGGTGCATCTCTCTGAAACAGGTAATATGCTTTTCTTGAGAGATCTCTGGCAAGGGGTGTGGGTGGCCTTGGACCTCCCGGTGGGTGCTAAGGCCTAAGTAGAGACTTGGCCTTAGCGGTGGCAGGTTTTTACTGTGCTTATGGTACTGTGTGGCTAGGGGAGGACCAGAAAGCATCCCCTCTTGGGGGTTTAGGGGTCTGGCAGGATCAACCTTTGAGTATGATGACCCGGGTTGGAAGAATGCAGACCATCCTTTGAGGCTCGACTGGAGGGTGCCTTCCACTGAGATGTGAGTCTGGTGGTTGGGCCCTCTGGGGCTTGCCTCCTTGCTGAGCCGGCCTGGCAGGAGCTATGCCACACAGCTCCAGCTGGGGGCTGGGTCTCTCGCCCACTAATGGCAGGGGAGCAGTCTGTTGAGACCCCTGGCCCTGACCAGGCCGCAGTTCTGGTTTGCCCTTGCCATTTTTTCTTATACTTAATAAAGTGGCCCTTGGTTATACCAATACCTTGTGTCTGACTCTTTATTCCGACTTGGGGGGCAAAAAGGTAAGGCGATTATCTACCACCAGTTCTGAAGTTCTGTTGGGAAGATGGATGGACATGGTTATATGGGAAAGTTGTTTTAACATGTTTATTTCTGTTTGGTTTTGCATTAAATGACATTACAAATTCTTATGTACAGCTGCTTCAAAATCCATACAATATTCAGTGCATATTTCACTGCCTCTAGTGTAAACTATTTACTTAGCTCATTTATACCTCACCTTTCTTACTGAGACTTAAGGTGGAGCATGCTGCACAGAACATAAAATGAACAGTGCAATCAGACTAGGCATACAAAATGGAATAATACGAGCAACAGTATAATCATGCAGTATAAGACATCCAGTGAACAATGGAATAGGACTAGGAATATAAAGCAAAATGACAATGTGAAGAGCAAACTACCAAAGATGGCATAGCACAAGTAATGCAAGAGATGGGATTACAAAGATAAAGCCAATGCCATACTCACTACAATAAGACTTCAGGACCATTCTGTCCCATTGCAAATCTAATTAATTTAATGTTATATGATTGGTGAATCTCTTCTTGGCAAATATGATTTTATTATATGATAATTATTAGATTCTGTCAAATAGTGACTGCTTTGACACAAATTGGAGTCATCAAGAATTCTCAATGCTCTACATTAAAAAGAAACATAAATAGTGATATAGCACGCAAACATCAGATTTGGAAATCTGGCAAGCAGTCATATATTTGCTTATGTCAGAATACAACGTATGGGCACTAACTTAGGCCTTGAAGATTTTTTCAGTTTGGTTGTTGATGAAGACATTCATAATCTACTCTAAACTGCAGAATTTGGGCTTCTCTCTAGAATTTGTTTTACAAATGGGTATGATCAAGTAAGATCAATGATCAAATAAAGATTGCTTGATATAGAGAGCCAAAGAGATATCAATAATACCCCAAATTTCCTAATTCCAGAGAAGCTAAAATATGTAGTTGCCCCAGCATCCTACCTCTCCATTCTGGAGGTTCCCAATCAATGGTGGGCCTTCACCTTGGCGAGATGGCAAGCCCTGCCATCTGCAGTTGTAGAAGGAAGATTTTTTTAAAAACTCCCATGAAGGAGAGAGCCTGTTCATGTTGCATTGATGAAGCAGAATCTGTGGAACATGTACTTGTTGTCGTTTCTATCAGGAAGTTTGATCTATTGTTATTTCCCCTCTGCTTAATAATTACTTAGGTTGTTCTGATGCAGATATTTTAAGGAAGCTTTTGATGGGTGTGAACCCACAGGTCACTATTAGCTGTTCTAAATTTTTCTCAGCTGCTTGTAAAATTTGATATGAAATTTTATGTATAGATTCTAAATTTTAGAAATATCAAATCGGTGCAGATCTTAAGTTTTTATGTATGGATTTTAAATGTTAAATCTTAGAGATATTCCTGTTATATTTAGACCAGTTTTATTCTTAATAGTTTTACTGAATAGTTCTTGCTTTTGACTTGTACTGGTCATTGGCCGAATAAATTGATTGATTGACATTCAAAATGTGCCATACCAAAGGTATGTCCAACAACAACAACACAGGGAACAAGTATTTCAGCTTTTAAAAGTTTTGAACTGTTGGCATCAATGTGTATGTGATTGTGTTCTTTGTATTCAAGTTATGGTTGTTATTATGCGTGAATTGTTCCTTTAAGCTTTTTTAAAAATTCCCAATGTGATCTGTAGCCTTTAGGAGGATTATAAAAAAAATGTACTATATAAATGAATGCAATGTGTTAAAGCTGATTTAAATGTTTATAGCAGAACTATTTACATTCAGTGATCAACTTTCCAATAATATTATTCTGATACACACCAGGGTTTCCCCTTCTCTTTTGTATTGGTCTTTTTCACTATTGGAGCACATTGATTTCTCATTGTAATTGAGCTATCCACTATGACTTCAAGGTCTGTTTCCCTTGCAGTCTTGGCAAGTTCAGATTGTATTAGCATATACTTAAATTGGGATTGGTTTTTGTTCCAGTGTACATCACCATACACTTACTTACATTGAAATCCATTTGACACATTGTTGCCTACTCAACCAATTTGTGGAGATCCACCTGGAGCTCTTTAGTTGTCCTTGGCTTTGACCATTCTGAATAATTTTGTATAATTTGAAAACTTGGCCGCTACACTTTACCCCCAATTACAGATCATTTATAGAAGGGATGGCCAATGGTAGCTCTCCAGATGTTTTTTGCTTACTACTCCCATCAGCCCCAGCCACCATGGCTGATGGCTGGGGCTGATGGGAGTTGTAGGCAAAAAACATCTGGAGAGCTACCGTTGGCCACCTCTGATTTATAGCACAGCCCCATTACCAATCCTTGCAAAATCTCACTGCTTACTGCCCTCCATTGAGAACTGTCTATTTAGTCCTAGGTCTGAAATTAGGGTTGCCAGCATCCAGGTGATGGCTGGAGAAATCCTATGATTACAACTGATCTCCAGGAGGCAACTATCAGATCATCCAGAGAAAATAGTTGCTTTGGAAGGTGGACTCTATATATACTTCATTGGAATCCCTCCCCTCCCCAAACACCAGCTTCCTCAGGCTCCACTCCTAAAATCTGCGGATATTTCCCAGTCTGGAGCTGATAACCCCATATGAAATAATTTACATTTCCATGAACATGGCTATGATTGTGTGACAAAGAAGCTAAGCTTTCTTTTATGATTGCCAGTTATGATGAGTCTTACATTTATGCTAGTACTTCAGTATTCTACAGCTCCCCAGAACATGCATCTGAGTTCCAGAATATTCCACCCAGCAGGGGTACTATTATTTGTTTGCAACCAGGGAATCTTCTGCATTTCTAGAAAATAATAGATATTATGTATTGCATTCCAGCAACAACCTTCTCTTAAGGCCTTTACTTTTAGTTCACCAGTGCAAGATTCTGCCATCATCCATCTAAAAATGCCACAGAATCCCAAATGAAGAATAAGAAGACATTGAATTTATACCTTGCCCTTCACTCTGTGTCTCAGAGCAGCTTACAATCTCCTTCACCTTCCTCCCCCACAACAGTCACCCTATGACGTAGGTGTGGCTGAGAGAGCTCTCACAGAAGCTGCCCTTTCAAGGACAGCTCTCTGAGAGCTATAGCTGACCAAAGGTCATTCCAGCAGCTGCAAGTGGAAGAGTTGGGAATCAAACCCACTTCTCCCAGATAAGAGTCTTCACACTTAACCACTATACCAAACTGGCTCTCTGTGGCCATGCCTTTTGCTGAACTCTTCCACTGCTGTGCAGATAGTAACACAAGTTGTGGCAGGGGTTGAATACTAGAACAGTTTTTGTCATGAGAGATCCTTAGTTTTCCCGCAGCCTATTTATTTTGGCTTGATAATACATTGAAAACATCTTTATTTCATTTTGGTATTGTCCCCCCTTCTTGTTTGTGTCAAATATCTTGACCTTTCAGATTGCCTTGAGCCAAGAGTCATTTACTTAAAGGGAACTGACAGCTATTTCTCCACTGATGAATGAGCAAGTAGGCTCAAGAGGCTGACAAGGCAATCCATGGTTGTTCTAAAGAGTAGATTATCAGCCAAAATGCAGCAGCTACAGGGAATAAAGAAAACAATTTGGATTTTGTGTTCCCATCTCTCAGAACATATCTACAGTTAATGTTCCTGCCATGCTTGACTTTGCTCCTTTTCTTTGATATATCCACTTTTTAGCTAATTAAAATGTATCCATTTTAACAAGGAAAGAAAACCATAGCTTCCAGAGAAACAAAAAAATAAAAGTTTCATATTTGGTAAAACCATTTTCACGACCACAGTCCCTCCAAAAAATAACAGTGCAAGGCTAAGTCCAGTGTTTCTGATAATATTATTTCAAGGAAATAAGGCAGTTGCACAGCTGACATAAGAAACTTGCAAAATAATTAAATATATCAATGGATATGAAAGGAGAGCCACACATCAAGAAAGTGATGGGTAACAGGAAAACAGGTGTTGTTTTCTTCACCTGTTAACTATCTATAGTTTACCCCTCACTCATACAAATACATCTTGATCTATTCCACATTTAAATGTGTTTGAAATATTAATGCTAACGAAGAATATTTTCTACTGCCTCCTTGCATAAAAATGTTATATGGGAAATAATTTTCTCAATGTCACTGACAGTGCAGTCCTAAATTGTGCAGTGCCAGCGTAGCTAGTCGGTATCCTATGTTCTTACAGCAGAAAAAAGAAACACCCTAAAAATTGAAAAAGGCCAAACCTCACAGAACTGAGAACACAGCAACAACCTGGAGTCCATAGTGACTCAGAGCAGCATTCCAACAATGTCCCCATATTAGCTGTATATGGAAGAAACCAATCAATGCATACTTCTGTGATACCACTATGCCCTACTTCATCAACAGAGAAGAAACAAAGCCAGCACAGTAATCTTAATCTGTATGGAGAGCTGAGGTATGCCCACTAGGAGTATGATGCTTACCAGACTCCTAGGATTGCTATCGATGGGAGTTAGAACTTGCTCTACAGATATATACCCTTTTGACAGGAGGACACACGGGAAACAAAGCATGCCTTCATTATTTACTCAGTAAGGAACTACCTGCCAAAGTACATCTTTTTTAAAAAAATGATGTTCCTGGGAGGAGGAGGAGGAGGAGCTCTTTGTAAGTCAAGGGTCGCAGATACAATAGGGTTGCAATCAGATGGGCAGTTTGGACTGATATAATTGCTGTTCCCTTACAGATTAAATGGGCTCCGTCACACAGCCACATCTGGTGTGTGTTCCCCAATCATACTCACTCCATTGTATGACTAGTTGGATGCACAGTAAATAGCCACCAGGGAAAGTCTGGTGCTTATGAATGTCTGCTCATTCATCCCACATTTCTGGATGTCTGAACTCCCTTGTGAACTCAAGCCATTTGGGAAGTCTGAACTTTCCCTTCCATTTCCACCACCATTTTTTTCTTTTGGATCAGGTAGCAATGTGTGTATAAACACATAAGTGCCCCTAGCATTGTCAATCATAGCAGTCAAGTAGTCATTCTGGATCAGGAGTCCCCAGGGGAGTTTTTGAGCAACAAATCCCCCCCCCCAAAAAAAACCCCACCCTCTCTCCTTTTTCTACATCAGAGTTTCTGTTTGAGAGGATCCCATGATTGAGATGAGGGTAAATGTACTGAAGTCAATGGGACTACTCTCATGTAAATATGCACCCCCCCCCCCCATGTATTCCAAGGAAGAGAGGCAAAGGGAAGGATGCTGAGAGGGTCTGGAATACTTGGCTGAGGGATTGTGAAACTGTCAAAAAGGAGTCAGAGCTTCAGATGCACACTTACGTGCATGGGTGAAAGACCAAAAAACAGGCTGCCACAACAATCTGACCAATCGACCATGGGGTGAGTGCATGGTGAAGCCCATTCACGGTGGGATCAAAACTTCCCAGAACTATTTAAACCGCTGCAAATAGAGGCACAGCCAGGTTGTGCCAAGTCTCCAGTGTGACCACAGCCTAGGACAAGCAACAAGGGAAGATACAGTGTTCATACAAGATATCCCTATCACTTCCTGAATAGCTCAGCAAGGTAACAGCCCTGCATGGTTTCACCACACCTACAGGGATAAAGATAGATATGAATGCTGAGAATCCTGCCTCTTCCTTTTACTATATAGCACAACTGCTCAGATGATAGAGACACCTGTCAACATCCTCCAAGTATAAACTGATTATGAAAGTTAGTGAAAAAGGTGAGTGTGGAAATAGTTCCTCTGCTGACAGAAACAGCTATGAAATTAGGGATGATCATGGACACAAACTGGAAAAATGTTGTTCATGTCAGTTTGTGGCTGAATCACAAACCAAACTGTGAGGTTCATTCACAAACTATAATAGGGTTTGCAGAGAGCCCAAAAAATGACTGAGCAGCAGAGAGCGACCTGCTTCCCACTGCCCTTTAAAGATGTCCCTTTAAATAACCTGAAAAAACAGCTGGGTGGTGGGGATGTGCTCTCTGACACTCAGCTATTTCTCTTTCATGTGCAGTTTCTTTAAAGTTAGCACAATGTACTAGTCAAACCACTTACATCTAGATGTGCCCCAAAAAATTATATTGCTACAGAACACTGGTGGCAGTTGGGTGAGGAAGTCAGTTTTGTTCAGTTGCTGGAGGCTTGCTTAGAAAACCAAGGCAGGTTTTGGGTTACTATCATTTTCTAGGACAGGAAATAAGATGACAGAAATCGTAATGGATAGCAGTTAGATGTGTTACAGATAGGGACTATATTTTATTGTAGATGTCCTTTTTTTTTTACTTCACCACCTTACATTGAATTATTCAGTGCCTAAGATCCTCAAACCTTTGCTTCATCCTAAAGCTGATTTCTTCATCCCCTTTAATAAATTTCAGCTTATTCTCCACTTCTGTGTAAAGAGTAGTCTGAAGGAAGGGACCTAGGGACCATGTGGTTTGCCTTGCCTGTGGTTGTTCTAGTATGCTACTTGGGCACAACTTACATATTTAAAAAGAATTTGAGAAAGTTAAGATCTTTCTTCTACAAACCTAGGGACAGAAAAAAAAGTCAAGATGTTTCTCCTCCTATATATTAAGACTTTGTAGGTAAGAGTAGATATATCATCAGCAGAACTGAAGAGGTGGCATAGAAAACATTCTAAATAATCCCTGGAGTCTGAAGGGATGGAAATAAATTAAAGCATGCCAGGGAGGACCCTGGCAAAGCACTTCCCTTCATCTGTTGTAATCCCTTTGATAGGCACTATTATGTGCTAGGTTATGCTGTTTCACCATTTTTCATTAAGTGGTTGGCAATGATGCAGGAGCTAACTAATACAAGAAAGGCGGCAATATCCAGCACAGCTAGAACCACACTAGTGTCTATATGCGCCCCCTTGCCCAGATAGCCTGGAGGTATGGGCTTGGGTGTCATCAATATGCAGATGACACCCAGCTCTATCTACTAGACGGTTGGCCTGACTGTGTCCCAATAAATCTGGACCACGCATTGCAAGCCGTGGCAGGTTGGCTCAGGCTGAGTGGGTTGAAGTTGAATCCAACAAAGATGGAGGTCCTTTGCTTGGGTCATGGCGCTCTGGGAAGAGAAATTCCTCTCCCAGTTTTTGACAGTGTGTCACTGAAAGTGGCGCACAGGGTCAAGAGCTTGGGGGTCCTATTGGAGCCTTCATTGTCAATGGAGGCCCAGATAGCGGCCACTGCTAAGTCCACATTTTTTCATCTTAGACGGGTGAGGCAGTTGGCCCCCTTTCTCAAGCGCTGGGACCTAGCAACAGTGATCCATGCAACAGTCACCTCAAGATTGGATTACTGTAATGCCCTCTACATGGGGCTGCCTTTGTGCCGAACCCAGAAGCTGCAGCTGGTGCAGAACGCAAGTGGCTAGGCTGTTGTTAGGGCTCCCGAAATGGGAGCACATACAACTGGGGCTGTGCGAGCTGCACTGGCTGCCAGTTGTGTACCGGGTTCGTTACAAAGTGCTGGTTATTACCTTTAAAGCCCTATATGGTCGAGGGCCTGCCTACCTGAGGGACCGTCTCTCCACATATGAACCCCAGAGAGTACTGAGGTCAGCGGGAAAGAACTTGCTGAACATCCCTGGGCCGAAGGAGGCCAAATTGAAGAACACACGGGAATGGGCCTTTTCCATCGCAGCTCCACACCTGTGGAATCAACTTCCAGACGAAGTACGGGCCCTGCGGAGTCTAGATCAGTTCCGCAGGGCCTGTAAGACGACTCTTTTTAAGATGGCCTTCGCCTAACATTGTACCAAGATAGATCCGCTGTAGACGTATCCGCCATTAAATTTATTAAAGACCTATAATTATAACACCATAAATGTAATTTTAGTAAATGTGGGTTTAAATGATGGTTTTATAATGTAGTATTTATTGAATTATATGATTTTATTGTATATTGAATTCATGTTGTAAGCCCCCCTGAGCCTGCTTCGGCGGGGAGGGCGGGATATAAATAAAATTTATTATTATTATTATTATTATTATTATTATTATTATTATTATTATTATTATTATTATTATTATAGAACCATTAGTTGTGTTGCAGACCTGGCAGATGATTAGCCTTGAGCTATGAATAGGGTCCATCATTGCCTAAACCCCTATCTGCCTAGGGGCTGCTGCAGAGAAAAACCACAGAGACACAAGGACAAAAGTGAGTTATGTTCAGGAGCAGCAAGCATCAGGATATAGGGTTCAGACATTTTACAGTGAAGAGACAGTGGGACTACTTAAGTGTTCTTCAAGTGCTTGTGTGCTCACCCTCGGTGTTTCTGACATTATGAAATTCACAGACTTTGACATTGTTATTTTGATTGGATTTATCACCCCATCCCAGCCAAGCTGAGCTCTGGGTGATGTACATCAGATAAAAATAAATAAAATAGAATAAATACATAATTTAGTACAATAAAACAACAGCAATAAGAATTCCAACCTCGAATGGGGGTTGGCTAATTACACACTTTCTTATCAGAATGTCAGAGCATAAGGGGGGGGGGGGAGAGAAAAACACTTCTGAAGGGGGTGGACAAAAAAAGAGGCACCAAGATCACTGCCTCAGTCAAGAGTCTCTATCAAAAGCCTGGTGGAACATCTCTGCCTTACAGGCCCTGTAGAATTGTAAAAGATCCCGCAGGGCCCGAACATTGTCCAGCAGAGAATTCCACCAGGTTGAGGACAGTCAAGCTTCTTTGAGGCTGGGGATTCCCAGCAAACTAGATGACTGCCTAGGATGCCAGCCTTCTGAGGGTACTAATTTGGGCACCCCCATGTGATTGGTGATGTTATCAGTACAGGGGGAGGGGGCCAGAAGTTAGCCTTTCCTAGGGTGCCAGGCAATCTAGGACTGGCCCTGCATAGCGGAGAAGACAGTCCCTCTAATACATTCGTCCCAGACTGGTCATGGCCTTAAAGGTCAACACCCAAACCTTGAACCTGACTCAGTACTGAGCCGGAAGCCAATGTAGCTGGCACAGCATATGCATATGCACCATCCATGGCATTCCTAACAGGACTTGAGCTGCCGCGTTCTGGGCTTGTTGGATTTTCCAGGTCAGTCTCAAGTGCAGGCCAGCATAGAGTGAGTTACAGTAGTCTAATCTGGAGGTGACTGTTGCATGGATCACTGTGGCTAGGTCCAAATGGGACAGGAGGGGAGCCAGGCTTGATGAAGCTGGAAAAAAGCCACTTTGGCAATTTGGGTGACCTGGGCCTCCGTTGAGAGGGGAGTATCCAGTGTCATGCCCAGACTTGACAGATGGTGTAAGTGACAATGGCATCCCATCAAGGGTCAGTAATCGGTGCTCCAGCTCCAGTCCCAGTCCTCCCAGACGCAGGACCTCTGTGATAACCCATATTTAATGAGCAATCTCCCCTGCCAAAACTCTACCCCTTCCAGACACTGACCCAAAAGCTTCAGAAATTCCACATGCCAGCAAAACTATTTGAAACAAAAAGGAAGAAATGGTGTAAGAGATAGAGTTGACTGGGAATGTAAAGAGGTTTAATGAAGGTTGCTATCACAAGGGGAAAGGGCACTCCTTAAATAAGGAAGAGACCACTTGGATTGCCTTTTAGTGTTAAAATACTTCTGCAAGAGGGCACTTTTGTGAGAGGAGAAAGAAAAACATTTTATAAAACGTTCTCCATATTTAAATTCAGCCCAGTTTAAAACAGTGAAGAAAGCATATAGCAAAAAAAAAAAAAGAGTAAGTGTGAAAAATAACCAACTAAAAAAATCCTGGGGGTCTTTTTGTGGAACTAAATTAGTTCAGCTTTATATAAGCATAATCTGTCAATTGCAGTTTTACTTTAATCTATTATATGTTCAACTATTTAATTTCTATTTTAAATATTTTTACAAGTTCGGTACAAGGTGCTGGTCATTACCTTTAAAGCCCTATATAGCCTAGGACCTGCCTACCTTAGGACTGTCTCTCCCCATATGTTCCCCAGAGAGTGCTGAGATTGGGTTCTCAAAATCTCCTTACAATTCCCGGGCCAAAGGAGGCCCATCTGAAGTCAACTAGGGACAGGGCTTTTTCGATCACAACCCCTTGCTGGTGGAACCAGCTGCCGGAAGAGGTGAGCACTCTGCAGAACCTTGGGCAATTCCACAGGGCCTGTAAGACAGTCCTATTCCGGTTGGCATACAACTGACCAGCATCTGAATACTTCTAAGGAAGACTATGGGATAGCACATCGATGAATTGTTGTTTATTTTTATTGTGTAAATTATAAATGTATTTTAATTCTTAATTTTATTGTTAGAATTTTTGTGTTGTGAGCCGCCCTGAGCCCGCTTTGGTGGGGTAGGATGGGATATAAATCGAATAAAATAAATAAAATAAATAAAATACTCACCCTAAACATTTATAATAGCATAATAGGGGTTAAACACTGAACAGATAAACACCGTCACCTTAATGTATGGAAATCTGTAATTTTTTTAGTATAGACCACATATAACACCTAATAATAAATCTCTTTCTTATAGTTTGTTCTCCTAGAAAATAAATCTTTTCAAGATTGGGAAAGGAGCGGTAACTTGTTTTCTCTCATCTACAGTTACGCTGCAATCTCCGTCTTCACTTTAAACCCACACCCAGGAGAGGAGGTATCCCTCGGAGGAAGTTTCAGGTTGGCAGCCTCCAGTCAGCCGAAGTTAAAGCTGCCTTCCAGGCAAAACTGACCTCAGTTGAGGACCTCAGTTGCCCCACAGACCCTTCTCCAGAAGCACTCTGGGAACACCTAAAAACTACCGTCCTGCAGATCTCTGAAGAAGTCCTCGGGTTCTCCACAAGGAAGAACAAGGACTGGTTTGATGAGAACAGTCAAGAGATCCAAGAATTACTGGCAAAAAAGAGATCTGCCTACCAAGCACATCTTGCTCAGCCCTCCTGTCCTGGGAAAAAAGCAACCTTTCGCGCTGCATGTAGCAACCTCCAGCGCAAGCTTCGAGACATTCAGAACGAGTGGTGGACCAAGCTTGCTGAGAGAACCCAGCTGTGTGCAGACACTGGTGATTTAAGAGGGTTCTACGAAGCCCTGAAGGCAGTATATGGTCCATCATATCAGGCTCAGAGTCCCTTGCATAGTGCAGACGGCCAAGTGCTCCTCACAGACAAGGCATCCATATTGAACCGGTGGTCGGAGTATTTTCAGGTTCTCTTCAGTGCCAACCGCGTAGTTCAAGATTCAGCAATCCACCTCACCCCACTTCAACCGATGAAAACAGAGTTGGATGAGATCCCCACCCTAGAAGAGACTGTTAAAGCCATCAAGCAACTGAAAAGTGGCAAGGCAGCAGGAGTTGATGGAATTCCACCAGAGATCTGGAAGCATGGGGGCACAGTACTACATAGCTCACTTCACAAAGTACTTGTCACCTGCTGGGAACAAGGCAAATTACCACAGGACTTTCGCGATGCAATCATCATCACCCTATACAAGAACAAAGGGGAAAAGTCAGACTGCTCCAACTACCGGGGGATAACCCTGCTCTCCATCGCAGGCAAAATCCTTGCCAGAATACTCCTGAACAGACTGGTGCCCACCATTGCAGAAGAACTCCTCCCAGAGAGCCAGTGCGGCTTCAGAGCTAACAGGAGCACCACCGACATGGTATTTGTTCTCAGGCAGCTCCAAGAGAAATGCAGGGAACAGAACAAGGCTCTGTATGTGACTTTTGTCGACCTTACCAAAGCTTTCGATACCGTTAGCAGGAAAGGCCTGTGGCAAATCTTGGAACGTTTAGGATGTCCCCCAAGGTTCCTCAGCATGATCATCCAGCTACACGAAGACCAGCGAGGCCAAGTCAGACACTGCAACGACCTCTCGGAGCCCTTCCCAATAGGCACAGGTGTAAAGCAAGGCTGCGTTCTCGCGCCAACTCTCTTTACGATCTTCTTTAGCATGATGCTTCAAAGAGCCGCAGTAGATCTAGATGAAGACGATGGTGTCTACATCCGCTATCGCACCGATGGCAGCCTGTTCAACCTGAGGCGACTAAAGGCACACTCCAAGACAATGGAAAAACTCATCCGAGAGCTACTGTTTGCTGATGATGCTGCACTCGTCTCCCACTCGGTATCAGCTCTGCAGCATATGACGTCCTGCTTTGCAGAGGCTGCCAAGCTATTCGGCCTAGAAGTTAGTCTGAAGAAGACAGAAGTTCTCCACCAGCCTGCACCCCAGGAAGATTATCACCCTCCCTGCATCACTGTGGGTGAATCAGTTCTGAAGACAGTCCAGCAGTTCAGCTCCCTGGGGTGCATCATCTCCTCAGATGCCAAGATCGACAAGGAGATTGACAACAGGCTGGCAAAGGCAAACCGTGCATTTGGCCGACTGCACAAAAGAGTGTGGAGCAGCAAGCATCTGAAAAAAGGCACAAAGATCAGTGTTTACAAAGCGGTTGTGATGACAACCCTCCGAATCGTGGCTCCGAATCGTGGGTTTTATACCGTCATCACCTGCGACTCCTTGAGCGCTTTCATCAGCGCTGCCTTCGCACCATCCTCAACATCCACTGGAGTGACTTTGTGACCAACACTGAAGTCCTCAAGTGGGCAGAGGTTACCAGCATCGAGGCACTGCTGTTGAAGACGCAGCTGCGCTGGGCAGGGCATATTTCTAGGATGGAAAACCACCGCCTTCCCAAGATTGCCCTGTATGGCGAACTCTCCACCGGCCATCGAAATAGAGGGGCACCAAAGAAGAGGTACAAGGACTCCTTGAAGAAATCCCTTAGCACCTGTCACATCAACCATCACCAGTGGTCTGACCTAGCCTCAGATCGCAAAGCATGGAGGCACACCATCCACCAGGCTGTCTCTTCCTTTGAGAACGCACGCATAGCTGGTCTTGAGGACAAAAGGAGATTGAGGAAGAATCGCACTGCTACAGGACCAACCCTAAATCAGACTTTTCCCTGCAGCCGCTGTGGCCGGACCTGCCTGTCCCACATTGGTCTTGTCAGCCACCAGCGAGCCTGCAGCAAACGTGGACTATTGCACCCTTCTTAAATCTTCGTTCGCGAAGCCAAGCCGAGACGAGAGACGAGAGACAGTGAAAGCCACTCAGCGACAAGTACATTCTGTTTTGCTTTCATTCCTATTAAAATATGGCTGTTGTAAACCCTGCGTATATTTTGCAGTAGCAGTGTATTCTGCTTGTTAAAATCAGTTTATAACCGCCTCTTGCAATTGATTTGTAAAAGCACTAATTGCCTCAGTTATAAATGCCCTATTTATAGTAGCTGACATCAGAAAAATAACTACCACTCTCTGGAGATCAACTATTAGCTGGCCTAGCAGGATTTTTAAAGTCACCTGCCAATTACCTAGTGTCTTAGAAAGTATATGGTCAGAAAGGAGTAAACTCTTAAGAATAGCTGAAGTACGGGTATGCACAAACTGGCTCACAAATCATAGCTCATCATGAATTTTGGTCAGTTTGTGGTTCATGAAGCAGCGTTCGTGGAAGGGAAGCACAAACATTCCACAGATTTTGGCACTGCTCATGGTGGTTCGTGAATGGATACATTTCCAGACAGACTGTCTCCACGCAATTAAACAGTTTACAAAACTCTGAAGCAATGGGAGGTGGAATTCTGCAGCCTTGGAAACACCAGTAGAAGCCCTCCAAACCTTAACAAGCAATGCTGCCTGCCAATAACAGAATTCCCATTCTGCTCTATGGGATCAGAAAGCTACATATCAGCTCAGCTCCACACCCTCTCCTCTGTCAGCTGTTGGCAGGTATAGAGACAGGCAGGGAACTTGTTAAAAGCAGACTAACAGAGCACACTCATTCATTCTCTTCTGATTATGTCCTCTCTCCTGATGGGGTTAGGCGGGCTCAGGGCTCTGAGCCACCCCATCTCTCATGCCAAGAAGTGGGTCTTAGCTTTTGGGTGCCTTGACTGAGAACCCACATTTTATACCCTCCTCATTGTGGTCACCTCTCCATGCTGGGGTTTGGGTGTTAGACTCAGGGCTTTGTGTCATCCTGTCTCTCTGCTCATGCCAAGTGGTAGGGCTTAGCTACTAAATTCTTTGGCTGTGTGAGGACCCACGTTTTATTCCCTCCTGGTTGTGAGTTCCACTCCTTGCTGGGGTTTGGGTGTTAGGTGGACTCAGGGCTAATGGCCATGCAAGAGAGGTTATGCCAGATGACAGCTTTGCAAGACCAGTACTCCAGGGAATCAGCTTCAGCTGGCTCAGGGGACTTGGTGAAGTATTCCCTCACTATCATCTCTGCCAAATCCTCCACCATTGCACACCTGGCATCCCTGCCACAGCTGACCTCCCAGTTCACTACTGACACCCAGTAGTGGGGCTTCTTCCTGGTTGGGCTCTCTGAGGCAGAGGTGTTTGGCTGTGGCTCCTCATCATCCTCCCCACCCTCTTCCATGCACTGTTCCCTCAGGTCACATCTGTTGGCCTGTAGCCTCCACATTTCTTAGCAGAGCTCATTGTGAGAGTTCTGCATTCAGGAAAGTAAGGCTGACTTTTATCTGCGGGTCACAGATACAGACCAGCTTGTACTCCCCTTTATTTACCTGATGGTAATGCCCATCTGCAACCTCTCTGCCAAGGCCCTACCTATAAATGAAAATAAATCAAATAAAAACAAGCTAAATCTCCATTTGTCCAAGAAGCTGACAGACCATGTTACAAAGGTTATTACAAGGATAAAATAGATGTGTTTGCCTTCAGAACTCTTGGAAGTAAACTAGGGTTGCCTACTTTGAGTTGGGGAATAACTGCATATTTGGAGGGTGGAGGGTGGTGAGAGAAAGGTTTGGGGGGAGAGAGACTTCAGTGGGTGTATAATGCCATAGAGTCCACCCTGCAAAGCAGCTATTTTCTCCACAGGAACTTATTTCTGTTGCCTGGTGATCAATTGCAATTCTTGTAGATTCCAGGTGTAAAACCAGTATACTTTTCTTCTGAGACAAGTCCAATAGCAGTGGGACTGCTGGAGTATAGGAAAACTCCAACAGAAACAAGCAGAGAAAGACATTCTCCATGGAGTTACCAGAGGATTTGAAAGTGAACTTTAATAGACTGTGATCAAGAGTATGACAGTGCATCCAAGAAAAGCTGTACAGTGTAATTCAAACACTATACTATTTGTCCATGCAAACACTCAGTGATCCTCAGAGACATGCTCATAGGAAGAAATGTTATAGGTTAACTAGGAGACAATGAATTTTATCTGCTGCAATTATAATGGCACACAGCACCATCCCCATTTACCATGAAAGCATGTTGTGACCTTTGACCCACATAACTGAAGGATCTCTTTCCCTACATGTTCCCCTGTGACATCCTCACCCATCTCAGCAGGGCCTATTGGCTGTTTCTCCTTTGTCTAGGATACACTGTGTAACTGCAACAGTGGTTGCTTCATGTCTGTGGAACAGGGGGTGTCCTTCTGACACTAGCTCTCACATGTGCATCTTGAAACAGTCAAGACAGACTAAAAATGTGCATGAAGCTGTGATCCTAAAAATCCTGGATCATGTAATATGCCTCTTTATAATAAAATAAATGGGTGTTCAAAGCAGGTTGTTGTGCAATGTCTGTATTCTCTACTGCCAGGTTTAGAAGAATAAATGGTGGAGTGGCAGATTCTCTGCCCCTGACTCCCATTTTCTGCTGACACTTGGAGTGGTCGCACAGAAAAAGTTAAAAATAGACATTGGGTCAACAAAGTGACATCACTTGTGAGAAAAACCTGGAACCTACATAAGGTTGCCAACCTCCAGGTTGTGGCTGGAGATCTCCTGTTGTTATAACTGATCTCAAGGCAATAGTTCATTTGGCCACTTTGGACTGTGGACTCTATTGCATTATATCCCACTGCAGTCCCCCCCCCCAAATCCCACCCCCCTCAGGCTCCACCCCGAAATCTTCAGGTATTTCCCAACCTGAAGCTGGCACCCCTAAATTGACATCAGTCCTCTCTAGGAATCACCAGAAAGTCTAATGTCACAGAGTTTCCACTGATTCCTAGACAGTCATTGGTTTATTTTTCATATTTATATTCTGCCCTCCCCACAAGTGGGCTCGGGGCAGATTACATACAAATAATAAAGCCATTCTGCTTCACAGAATTACACAAATTAATAAATATTTATTAATATTAAACAGTAGCTCTCTCCCAGATGTCCCCCCCAGGATACTCGGTCTTTCACCAATCACGGATGAGCGGGCGGGGGGGAGGGGTAGCATTACTCATACGGGAGGATTACTCCTTTCGGGCTCTCCCGGACCCAAAGATTGACGGGATTGAATGCACCGGTCTGGCATGGGATGTCGGAGAGGGGTTGGCAGTTTGGCTGGTGTACCGTCCGCCCAACGCGCCAGCTAACGCCTTACCATCACTATTGGAGGCAGTGGCGGGCTGGGCGTTGGAGTACCCGAGGCTTATGGTCCTGGGTGACTTCAACGTCCATGCCGACGACACGGCCTCCATTCAGGCGATGGACCTAGTGTCGTCCATGGCGACACTGGGACTCTCTCAATTTGTCACGACTCCCACGCATCAGGCCGGGCACACATTAGACCTGATCTTTCCAGCCGGGATTTTGGTGAACGATATCGCCGTAGAAGCGGTACCATGGTCGGATCACCTAGCCCTTAAGGCCCGTGTGGGGATGCCGCCCCAACCCTGTATGGGCGGAGAGCCTATTTTGGCTCGCCCTCGGGGCCTGATGGACCCGGAACGGTTCCAAACGGCCCTGAGGGATCCCTGGCCCACTGGCAATTCCCTCGATGACCTGGTGGAAATATGGCAGGGCCAGCTGTCCAGGGCTATCGACGAAATTGCACCCCGGCGCCCTCTGCGCCCTCGTATGAAGCTGGCTCCATGGTACACCTTGGAGTTGCGCCAGCTGAAACAAGGGCTCAGACGACTAGAGAGGCAATGGAGGCATACTCGGGACGAAGCAACGAGAACATCCTATAGAACGTTTATGAAGTCTTATGAGATGGCAGTCAAGGCTGCAAAGAAAGATTACTTTGCAACCAAGATTGCATCTGCAAATTCGCGCCCAGCACAATTATTTAGAATAATTGGGGATCTTACAACGCTGCCACAAGGCAAACCAAATGTTAGAGAATTAGAAATAGGCTGCGAGGCATTTGCGAAATATTTTGCAGATAAAATCTCGCTGCTCCGCCAAGACCTGCCTACCACATTAGATACAGTGAGTGAAATTGAGGCTCCGTGCCTGTCCTCGGGTTTAGTGCTGGACCACTTCGACCCACTCAGCCTGGAGGAAGTCGACAGAATCCTCTCTGCTGCTCGCCCGACAACATGTGATCTGGACCCTTGCCCCTCTTGGCTGATTAAATCCTGCCAAGGGGAGCTTAGATGTCCTTTACGGGACATCATAAATAGATCCCTTTTAGAGGGGCATTTTCCAACACCTCTGAAAGAGGCTTTGGTCCGCCCTCTCCTGAAAAAAGTTACAGCAGACCCGGCTGAATTGGCGAATTACCGGCCGGTGTCCAATTTACCGTTTTTAGGTAAAATTATTGAGAGGGCCGTGGCGCAGCAGCTACAGGGGTTTCTGGATGACGCTTCTGTCCTAGACCCATGTCAGTCTGGTTTCCGGCCGGGCCATGGGACGGAGACGGTGCTGGTCGCCTTAGTGGATGACCTCCAACGGCAACTGGATCGGGGCGGCGTTGCGGTACTGATGTTGTTAGACCTGTCGGCTGCATTTGATACAGTCGACCATCGGTTACTGACGCGCCGCCTCGCCGACATTGGGGTTGAGGGGTCGGCCTTGCAGTGGCTTTCCTCCTTTCTCCTAGGTCGGGGACAGAGGGTGGCTATCGGGAGCGAGCGGTCCCGGAGGCGCACACTGGATTGTGGGGTGCCTCAGGGAGCAGTTCTCTCCCCGATGTTGTTTAACATCTATATGCGCCCCCTTGCCCAGATTGCCCGGCAGTTTGGGCTGGGTTGCCATCAATATGCAGATGACACCCAGCTCTATCTACTAATGGATGGCTGGCCCGACTCCGCCCCAGGGAACCTCGACCGGGCATTACAGGCTGTTGCGACATGGCTCAGGCTGAGTGGGCTGAAGTTGAATCCAGCGAAGACAGAGGTCCTATGCGTGGGTCGCGGCGCTCTGGGAAGGGAAATAGCTCTCCCGACCTTTGATGGTGCGCCATTGAAAGCAGCGCACCAGGTAAAGAGTCTGGGTGTTTTACTGGAGCCTTCACTATCGATGGAGGCCCAGATAGCAGCCACTGCCAAGTCAGCATTCTTCCATCTGAAGCGGGCAAGGCAGCTGGCCCCTTTCCTTGAGCGCCGGGACCTCGCAACAGTGATCCACGCAACGGTCACCTCAAGACTAGACTACTGTAATGCCCTCTACTTGGGGCTACCTCTGTGCCGGACCCGGAGATTGCAGCTAGTGCAGAACGCGGTGGCCAGGCTGTTGTTGGGACTCCCAAAACGGGAACATATACAGCCGGGGCTACGTGAACTGCACTGGCTGCCGATTATATACCAGGTCCAGTACAAAGTGTTGGTCGTTACCTTTAAAGCCTTATATGGCCGAGGACCTGTCTACCTGAGGGACCGTCTTTCCCCATACGAACCCCAGAGAGCACTGAGGTCAACCGGGAAAAACCTAATGACTGCCCCTGGGCCGAAGGAAATTAAATATCAGAGTACCAGAGCACGGGCCTTTTCGATCGCGGCCCCTACCCTGTGGAACCGACTCCCAGAGGAGGTGCGGGCCCTGCGGAACCTTGAACAGTTCCGCAGGGCCTGCAAGACCACCCTTTTTAAATTAGCATACTCGGACTGCTAGGAAAAACGGTAACCAAGGGTCCGCCAATGCGGTCTAAAGATCTACACCGCATCACAACTGTATTACTGGATTGGTTTTAAGTTAATATTTTAATGTTTTATTGCTCTATATTGTAATTTTAAGGTTTTACTTGTTATTGTATGATTGTAGAATGTTGTTAGCCGCCCTGAGCCTGCCGTGGTGGGGGAGGGCGGGATATAAATGAAATAAATAATAATAATAAAATAATAATAATAAATATTTAAAACAACAAAACAAGACATTAAAAAACAAATTGACCCTTTGTTATGTCACAGTCTCCAAAACTGGTGCTGCTGGACTCTGGAGTTTGTTTAATCTGTGCCATGTGAGAGTGGTGTCATTAGTGGGGGGGGGGCAACTTTTTATTGGACGCCTGCCACTTCAACCAAAAGCCTGGTGGAACAGCTCCATTTTAAATGTCATACAGAACCCTGATCTCACACAGGAGCATGTTCCACCAGGCCTGGCTGAAGCTAAAAGACACCCCTCAGGCAGGGGACAACCAGCATATCTTGGTCAGCAGAGCACAAGGCTCTCTGGGGCACATATGGGGAGAGGCGGTCCCTCGGTATGTCGGTCCCAGACTGTGCAAGGCTTTGAAGATCAAAACCAGTACCTTGAAGTGGATCTGGTATTCAATCAGCAATTGGCGTAGTGCCAGATGAATGTGTGCCCACACAGGCAGTAGGCACGTCGTTGCATTTTGCACCAGCTGGAGTTTTCAGGCCTGTATAGACGAGAAGTGACTATTGTATGGGTTACTGTAGCCAAGTCCCAGGAAGAGAGGTATTGGTCCAGTAATCTGATCTGTCAAATATGATGATGATAATTTATCATATTTGATGAATCACCCTATCCTGGCTAGCGCCAGGCTCAGGGCAATGTACAACAGTAAAATCAGTTACATTAATATATATATATAATCAATTACATTAAAAATTTCTAACCCTGATGGTGTCTTTAAACTGCTCTTATTCAATTATTGGATTACATCAGGGGTAGGTGGATCCCCCCAAGAGGGAATGGAGAGGAAAAGGTGCCAGCACCTGATAAAAGGCAGATCTGGCAACTGTAGTGACCTGGGCCTCTATGGAAAGCTAGTAATCTAGGACCATCCCAGGCTCCTCACTTTCTGGGCTGGCACAAGTAATGTGCCATCAAAGGTGGACAACCTGATTCTTGATTTAACTTCCCCCCCCCCACACACACACATAACTTAGGCACAGAACCTCTGTCTTCATTGGATTAAGTTTAAACTGAGTCTGCTGTACCCATCCAACCCTGGCCTCCAATGTCCTGGTCACATTTTTGGGGGTAGAGTCCAGGCAGAACTGCATACTGGTGACAACCCAACCCCCTAGACCAGCTGGGCAAGGGGGCACTAATAGATGTTGAATAACATATGTGATAGAATCACACCCTGTAGCACTCCACATTCAAGTGGGTATTGCAGGGATACGTCCTCACCAAGCACCACCCTCTGTCACCAATCAAGGAGAAAGGAGGAAAATCATTGTAAAGCAGACCCCTGAACTCCTACCCCAGCAAGAGGTCATAATCAGCTGTGTTGAATGCTGCTGTCAGATGTAGAAGTAACAGCAGTACCAACCCACCCCAATCCAGGTGTCTCTGGAGGTCATCTGTGAGGGTGATCTTCACCATCTCCGTTCCGTTGCCAGGGTGGAAACCAGATTGGAATGGGTCAGGATAGATGTGTTCTCCAAGAAAGCCTGGAGTTGTTCAGCCACCACTCTCTCAACTACCTTAACCAGAAATGGCAATTTTGTAATTAGGTAGTAGTTGACCACAACCATAGGGTCCAATGTTGGTTTCTTTAAGAACAGATAAACCACTGGGAAGATCCTAAATGAAAGAGACAAGTTGATAATTTCTCCCAAAATAATATTGTCCTAGTCCAGGTTCTCAAGTATAGCAGCCACTTTATTAAAATGCCTTCCCTGCAGGCTTGGACCAGCCAAAAAGGACATACGGCAAGAAGGCAAGTGGTTGGCTTTACAGCAGCCAGGACCCTGTCAACATCCTCCTGAAAGAGTCAACTGAACTGATCCAGTGATGGACCTGAAGATGAGCAAGGGGCTTCCAGTTCCCTTACTGTATCAATTGTGGCCAGGAGGTCCTGGTGGAGCAATAAGACTTTATCCAAGAAATGTGTCATAAATGCTGCACAGTTGATATCAATTCCCTATCATTTTGTTTGCCCCGCAGCAGTGAAGTAAGTGTTCAAACTGTTCTAAACAACTAAGCCAGGCACAACTTCACAGATACAATGGAGGCTGCATAGAATTCACTGCCATTTCATAGACTTTCATAAATGCTGTTGTCACTCCATCATGAATATGCCACCACACTCGCTCTAGACATCTCAGCTCTCATTTCATCATCTGCAGTTTCAAGGTATACTGTGGGGCTGTTTTAGCATGAGGGTGGAGAGGGCACTAAGGACGATCTCATCAATGGCTTTAGAGAACCAAAAATACCAGCTCATTTAGTGAGTCACCAGAGGGCATCAGATCCCACAGAGCATCCTGAAGCCATTCAAGGTACATTTGGCTCTCATTTATAAACATTATGTCATCAGCAAAAGCTCTATATTTGTAAGTAAATCGTTTTATTCTTAATCCTTCTATTTCTCTTTCTTCTTGGATCTGCATCAATAATATTTCAAGAGTCATTATAAACAACAATGGTGAAAGCGGACAGCCTTGTCTAGTACCTTTGCTAATTTTCATATCTTCTGTAAGATCTGTGTTTATACACAACCTTGCACTTTGTTCAGAATATATTGATTTTATCATTCTTATAAAGTTTTCACCCAGCTCCATTTTTTCCATTACTGCAAACATAAAGTCCCAATTTAAATTATCAAATGCTTTCTCTGCATCTGCAAAGAATAATGCTACTTCTTTTTCTGGATGTCTTTCATAATACAGGGCTGCTTGTGTTCAGACATTTAAAAAACAACAAAAATTTGGACCTCACCAATTTCCAATTTGACTATCAGATTCAAAAGAGTAGGACTTGCCCTTTATAACAAGCCCAATTTCGCCATCCTCGGAGCTCCCAAAGTCAAGATATTTATTTTTAAAGTTTTTAAATCTTCCAAAATGGCGGTCGCAACTTTTTACTGCTCCTTACAATTTTCCCCCCTTTTAAAAACATCTGAGGACCACACCAATAATATGACCAATAGTATTTAACTTCTTACCCTCTCCTCAGTTAACTCCAATAATTTTTAATGTCCCAAATTCTTTAAAAACATTGTTTTTATTTTGACCTTCCAGCAATGGCCACTGATGTTTCTCAATGGTAGTAAATTCCTAGAGTAGGTTTTCCTTCTGCTACTTCCTGCTTTTGTTGCCACAATGTCTCATTTACACCGCTAAGGAGATCTCACGATACTTGATGTAATTCCTGTCTTGCTTGAATGTGCTGCAGGTCTGTGACGATGGTGCTCTTTTTTAAAAACCGCAAGTAGACTAAACAATAAATTCCCTTCCACTTTTTAGCACTTTTTAACATTGTCTTTTATATTTATAAAGTCCAAATTTCACCTCTTCCTTCCCTCTTCTTCCAGACTTTCTAGATTTTCCTTTCCCACCTTTTAAATTTATCCCATTAAGCTGTAAATAGTTCCGGAATTAAAGATAGTAATTTGTACCTTCTCTTCCAATTAACCAAGTTCCCACCAGTCTTGCAAAGCTTTAGATGTTTAGCAATGTCCAAGAAGGTTAGGATCCTGTCAAGCTTATGTCAAATAAATGACTCTGAAAACTTCTGCAGATGATGAAAATGCAACTCTTCCCAGAGACCCCTCAAAAACTCAAAGGAGCCCCCCCCCCCCCGGACTCCCTTTTAGCCAAGGTAAATCTCCTCAAAGTTTCCTGTACATATCTTGGACTAATCTCTGACTGAGAAAAGTAGGCAGTAAGCATTAATTTGCCTTCCACTACCCCGAACAGAAGTTCCAGCCTGCTCCCGTTATGAGAAGCAGCTCAGCTCGACATTTTCCTCCCCCATACAAGTTACACCTTTGCTGCTAGCTAAAATACAAGGGTATGGGGAGTTGGTGGGACTTTGTATTAATAGAGAAAAATCAAAAATTCTGTGTAAAAATATGCGGATGAACAAGCAACAAGAATTACAGAGACTAATGGGTTGTGAAGTCACCTCTAAGGTAAAATACCTAGGGGTGGAGATAACAATGAAAAATATTGATCTGTTTAAAAATAATTATGAGAAGTTATGGCGTAAAATGGATGAAGACATGTTAAAATGGAATAAGCTTAATTTGTCATTGTTGGGTAGAATAGCTGCAATCAAAATGAATATCTTACCAAGAATAATGTATTTGTTTCAAACTACTCCTATTGTGAAGGATGGCAAACAATTTGATAAATGGCGAAGGAAAATCTCAGAATTTGTGTGGGCTGGGAAGAAACGAAGGATTAAAATGAAAATTTTGACAGATGCAAAAGAAAGAGGTGGGTTTCAACTGCCAAATTTAAAATTATATCAGGAAGCAGTTTGTTTAGTGTGGATGAAAGAATGGATAACATTGCTAAACAAAAAAATTTTAGTGTTGGAAGGTCACGGAAATAAATTTGGCTGGCACGCATATTTGTATTATGGAAAAAAGAAGGTGGACTTTTTTTTCTCTCACCATTATATAAGAAATAATTTGCTAAATACATGGATTAAATACAAGAAATATGGAGATGAGAGAGAACCATTATGGATAGTGCCAGCTGAAGTAATAAAAATAACAGCTGAGACAGGCGAAGAAAAGTGGTTGTCATATAATCAATTATTAAAAATACAAAGTGGCAAAATAGAACTTAAACTGCTGAAGAGTTGAATCATAAATATGATTGGTTTCAAATGCAACAAATAAAGAGCTTGGTGGAGAATGATATTAAAACTGAAGGGATAAGGAAAGAGCAAACAGAATTGGAAAAAGTTCTCCTTGGAGACAATGATAAATTAATTTCAAAAGTATATAAATTACTTCTACAATGGTCTACAGAAGATGAAGTAGTAAAATCGCAAATGATTAAATGGGCAATTAATGTAAATAAAGAAATACCAATGGAAACTTGGGAATATTTGTGGAAGAACTCTATGAAACTTTCAACATGTCATGGTATTAAAGAAAACTGTTTTAAGATGATGTATAGATGGTATATAACTCCTAAAAATTGGAAAAGATGAATAAGATGCCAGACAGATGCTGGTAATATAAAAAGCATGAAGGTTCTTTCTACCATATGTGGTGGACTTGTGAAAGAGCTAAAATGTTTTGGCAGATGATTAAGCAAGAGATTTCTAAGATCTTGGGATATGAGTTTAACAAAGGTGCAGAAACTTTTCTGTTGGGACTACAAATGGAAAAATTTCCAAAAGAAGATAGAACTTTAATCTGGTACTTGCTCTCAGCCACTAGGATATTGTATGCGCAGTTGTGGAAGCAAGAAAAAATACCAGAGAAATGGGATTGGATTATAAAAGTTATGACATGGAGTGAAATGGACAAATTAACAAGAATATTAAGAGACTATGATTTGGAAGTTTTTAAGACGGAATGGAAAAAGTTTAGAAGATATGTAGAAAAAAGGACATTGGACAATCTTTGATAATGATTAAGTTTTAAAAAGAAGAGGAATATAAATTTTTGTTTTAATAGTTAAGGGTACCTTTAAATATTTGCATTTTAAGTAAATAACACCGGTGGGGGTCAAGTAACGGTGGGAAGGGTGGGTAGAAAGTAATATATGGGGTAGATAAAAGAAGGGTTTTTTTTAAGATGTAAGATATAGATTTATTACCATATGTTACCAATAAAATTGTTTTAAACACAAGGTACATTTGGCTCTGTGAGCAAAGAAAAATATGCTCACCACCTAAACAGGAAGGGTTTGGTGTGCTCAGCCAGATGTTCAGGGTGAAGTGGTCAGGTAATCAGATCCACATTTATCCCAATCCAAAAAATCAAGTCCAGTGTATGGCCTGCTTGATGTGTAGGAGCTGATACAAATTGAGAGAGTGTGAGAGCTCCCATGGATGACACTAGATCCTTGGTCTGAGAAGACACTGCATTTTCAACATGGACATTGAAGTCCCCCAGAACTAATAGCCTGGGGTGCTCCACCACCCAGCCAACAACAGCATCCACCAGGCCAGACAAGGTATCTGCTGGTGTGTGAGGAAACACCCCTTACAGAACTTCGTGATCACCACCTTGGTTGCCAGAGCACCTGGAGAAATCGCTCATACACGTCTGGCCAGAGAGTGTGAGTGAGCCTATCCAGGGGCAAAAGGGACCTATGCAGTACTGGTAGCCAGAATGCTAAGAAGGCACTCAGGAATGGAGGAGACTAAGCCGCCAGGAGCTATCCAGGCAAACGGTTTTGAAGCACTGACCATGGAATCCACCGTGGAGGGCTAACACTACACGCAGCCATCTTCCTACCAGGCCAGACTCCATTCCAGCAAAGTGAACGGCTTACGTACTCGCCAGATGTCACCTGTGATTACAAGCCATCAACCCACCCCAGGCGTGGTTAATCGTCCAACCGCCACTCTCTTTGTCCAACGGAACTCAAGACAAAGACTGATGCCAAGAAGAAGACAGAAGAAGAGGAAGACCATCTTCAGCCTGAGCCAAGTTCCTTTGTGTAAACCGGGTGTTACCTTAGATAATAATTTGGCCCTCTATTGTCATCCTTTGGCTAACTCAAGCATACCTCCACCCCAGTGATTTCCCCCATTCTTCTCTTTGTTATCCCCTTGGAGCATCCCCACCCTGGTCCATTTCAGCCTGAAAGTTTACTCAGGTATCCAGGATTCAAGCCAGTTCATTGGTCAGGTATGGGCACCCAATTAGGTGCCACCAATGAACTTTCTATTGGCTCTCGCAGAAGTCCCGCCCTTATGGTCACTGCGAAGCCTCCCCTTTTTATGAGGTCATGCACCAGCTGACCACCTTCCTCCTCCCTCGTACCTCCCATTCCCTAAGGGCTCAAGGTAGTCCTTATAACCTGTGGACTAGCTACCCACAGGTGTGCTTCCAGCAGTATCCTAATTCCACTGTCTAGATCCATCCCCAATTCTAAGGCCAAGTTTCATGTCCCCTCTCCCATTTCCTCGCTTGTTGCCATTGGAGCCTTCCTTGAAGACTACGATCGGTAAATATTACCCTGTTCATCTACCCATGTGTTACTCTATATCTCTATTTTTCTTAGGACTGTGTGTATGATTTTATGAGTATTTTATCTTGTATGTAAGCCTATATTTTTCTGGAATAAATTTTAATTGTTTTACTTAGAGTCCCTAATATTTTTAAGCATTAATTTCTGGACGTGGAATCCTGTATTGTAAGCCAAAATGCCCTCAAAACGAGGTTGGGAATGAGTCAGGTGGGCACCTGGCTCACTAGGGATCATTTTCCCAATGTATACAAGAGTAACCAACCAGAGAGTAATGCTTGAATAATGGGGACTCTAATTTAGTAAAACAATTACAATTTATTCTAGAAAATATAGGCATACATACAAGATAGAATACTCATACAATCATACATACAGTCCTAGGAAATATAGAGAGAGATATAGAGACAACACATGGGTAGACAAACAGGGTGATATTTACCTATCGTAGTCTTCAAGAAGGCTGCAATGGCGATGTAAGAGGACGGGGGAAATGGACCCAAAACTGTGGCCAGAATTGGGGATGGATCTAGATAGCAGAACTGGGGTACTGCTAGATGCACACATGAGTGGAGTTGGGTCAGAGGTTAAATAGACTACCTTAGACCCTCAGGGTATGGGAGGTATGAGGGAAGAGAAAGGGGAGGCTCTGCAGTGACCATAAGGGCTGGACTTCTGCAGTAGCCAATAGCAAGTTAATTGGTGGCACCTAATTGGGTGCCCATGACTGACCAATGAACAAGCTTGGTCCAGGAGTACCTGAGTAAACTTTCAGGTTGAAATGGACCTGGGGGAGGCTCCAAAGTGACAGTTGGGAAGAAGAATAGAAGTGATTACTGGGTGGGGAACACTTAAGATTAAATGGACTTATCTGAAAGGGTGACAATAGAGAGTCTAATTGTGGCCTAGGTAACACCCAGCATGTACAATGGAACTTGGCTCTTGGCTGAAGATGGTCTTCCTCTTCTTTAGTCTTCTTCTTGGCACCAGTCTTTGTCTTGAGTTCCGTTAGTCAAAGGCTTGAGTGGTCTGGCAGGATATGCTTGATTGCCTTATGCAGAAGTTAAAGCAGCTGTTGGATATGGAGTCAGGAAAACAAGATGGATTCTGGTGGTGTTAGCCTTTGGTTCGTGAAAACAGACTGGAAACTGTCTGCCTGTACAGTTCATGGTGGCATGGCTTCTTCCATTGCAGTGGCCAAGACTGGGCACACAAGGAACAGCTGGAAGCTCGTCTGTAGTTCTGGCTAACACCCATCCAGAGATGTAGAATGCTGCTGCAAAGCTGAGGCTTATAGTATCCACATAAGCCTTAGCTACCGTAGGCAAAGTCCACTTCTTAGAGCAGATGTGTTCGAGTCAAAACTCCAGGCACCCTGGCAACCATACTGGTGATCACGATGTCCATGTGTATGAAAAGTAGGGGGCTTTTCCTTACAGTATACACAGGTAAAAGATCCTGATTAAGCCAGGCGCCCACCTGACAATTCCCCAACCTCGTTTTGAGGGCATTTTGGCTTACAGATAGCCAAACTTTCTTTAATTTCCCATGCTAGGCCCATACACACTCAACAGTGGTAATTTTTTGAACAGGGAGTGCCCTAATGGAAAAAGTATCTCAAATCAGCAGCACCATGCCCAGTTGTCAAGGACTGAGAATCCAGGTGGGGCAAGATGGTTAAGGGTGACAGTTTTGCCCTCCCGCACCCAGGTCTCAAGTCATACAGGCCAGGTTTATATTATGCTCTGTGAAATACTCTCACTGAACAGAGATGTTGTAGTTAATGGACCTGGCATTAAGCAACACCAGTGTTGGAGTTGGGTGACCAGTCCTAGCTCTACAACCCACATTCCTTGGGATGGGGCATAGGTGAGAAGAAGTCCAGCTGGGATATAGATGGGAAGAGGTCCAAGCCGAGGTCCAGGATGGAGCATAGTTGGGAAGAGGTCATGCTATTGCTTCCAGGTTACCCCACACAAAACATCATGTCATTACCTCCCCAGGTCTCCCACTGTATGGTGTTAGACATCATGCCCTTTAGTTGCCATCTCACTTTCCAGTGTGATATGATCTGTGTTTGCTCCCATTTTCAAGCGCATATACCTGCTGATAGGCACCCAGATCTGTGTGATCTGCATGAACACAGAGTTCCAGCAGTGGCATTCTTTTGCAGTGGCAATTTAGAAGACAGAGGCCTATTCCAGCTCTGCAGGATTTCTACTGTAGTTATTAATAACCAAAGGACTGCTTTAAGTATGGCTGTATTAGAAGCCTGCGTTAGAGTTCAGCGACCAGCAGTTCTTTTTCTTCAGTCTCTGGATTTGCTTTGATATAAGCCTTGCAAGAGGAGACTATTTTTCTCATAAACTTTGCAGTTTGTACTAATAGAGGCTGTTTGAAGTATTACTTCTTATCCCATTGTTGATATGTATGCATTATGGATGGGGTTGTTGTCAGACATTCAACATTACAATAAAAAATGTAAGTGGAAAGAAAAGTTGTAGTTTTCTTTTTCAAAGCTGCCTTGAACGGCCTAATTAGTGAATGAGCAACCAAGAACAGTTCAAATATTTCCACACAGAGAATGACATACAAAGTTTCTCAGTAAGAAACCACTGTCTGCCCATTCAAATACCCTGTTAGATAACTTTAATAATGGAAAGAAAGAAAAGGCCAAAAATAGTCCAGCATAATCAGAAACTGAACAATAAACTAAGATGGAGGACAACCCTAATGGCCTTTCATAGCCACCCACCCTGATCTCATCAAGAAAACTACCTCTATTGCAATTCTTCCTTCATCAGCATTTTGACATGTCAGAACTCATCCCCTTCCTGGTAAACAGTGGGTCTCAATTTGTGGGTCAGGAGTCCAAATGTGGTTCACTGCTGTCTTGCAGGTGGATTCTGATGCCAAGAAGGAAGACAAACAGGTTGAGTTGGGAAAGAAGGCCATGGGAGGACTGGTGAAAAAAATGGATTTGCCTTTGTGTAATGTGCAAAATGGCCATGTAATCTAGCCTCTTGGTCAATACAGCTATATATTTATAATTTAATTTAATTTTTAGATTTATATCCTGCCCTATCCCGCAAGCGGGCTCAGGGTGGCTTACAACTATTAAACATGGCAAAATATAAACTTGTTCAATGGTTAATTGATGTGAGGTTCCTACATCTTATGATGGGAAGGGAGAATTTAGGATAGAGTTGCTTGGCAAGTAGGTCCTGAAAGTACAGTAAGTTTAAAGTGAGTCCCACTTCAAAAAGTTTGAGAAGCACTGATCTCTGATCAAAGAGTTTCCAAGGAGGATGACACAAAAACAGGCAGTGCATCAAGAAAAAGAAAACCCCTAAGGTAGGGTTGCCAATCCCCAGTGAGGGCAGGGATCTCCCAGTCTGAATGCCCTCTCCCACTTCATGGTTATAAGAAAGTGGGGTGGGGGATGTCTACTGGGCACTCCATTATTCCCTATAGAGACCAGTCCTCATAGGGTATAATGGAGAATCGATCCATGGGTTTCTGGGTCTTTGGGGCTGTTATTTAAGGTAGATGCACCAAATTTTCAGCATAGCATCTGGCGCCTCTCCTCAAATCACTCCCCAAGTTTCAAAGAAATTGGACCAAGCCCAAAAAGAAGGTGCTTGGTCCGTTTCCAAATGGAGGGAAGGCATTTAAAAGGTGTGCAGTCCCTTTAAATGTGATGGCCAGAACTCCCTTTGGAGTTCAATTGTGTTTGTCACAACTTTGCTCCTGGCTCCACCCCCAAAGTCTCCTGACTCCACCATAAAGTCCCCAGATATTTCTTGAATTGGACCTGGCAAAGGTTATTCACCCATTTATTTATTTAGAAAATGTATAGGTCACCTCTCCAAAGACCCACTTATGGTAGCTCACAAGGTCAAAGCAATGCAACAAAAATAATCAAAACAACAGCTAGAATATGATTGATATTAAGATAAGTCATAAAACCACAGGGCCAAAAACAGTCCTCAGGCCAAAAGAAGATGATTTAAAAAAAAAAAGTTTAAGAAAGTGGAGCCCTTCATTTAAAAGCCAGGGTAAAGCCATGACAGTGAATTCAAAGTCAAGATAGCACACAATACTTGCTCCAATTCTTGCAATGTTATTTTCAAGGCAACAAGGGCAGCACTTGTGTAAAATGTGGTTTTGGGTATTACAGATTAAATTACGTTTTGTGGGACAGTTACTGAAGCCAGTTCCCAGGATTAGGCTGTAACACTTCCATCTAATTCAGAGTTACTCTTACTCCACACTAGAGTGACTCTGCCCAGGATTGCAATCTAAGAAGTCTTACAAGATCACTGGACTACAACGAGCATTACCTTTCATGTGACTTTTGAAGTGGTACAATTTCTCATGAATTTTGATGAGTGTGCAAGAACATTCTGTTCTGCAATCCATAACATAAATTTGCCAGAAGGCATCTCCAGTGCCATGAGTAAAGGAGAGATAGATCAACTTCTACTAGCCGATAGCTATGATCAAAGACTGATAACAGTGCTTATTTATTAATTAAGTTCTTAATAAGAAAAATATGCTGCAGGAACTTGCCAGGGAGGTGTTTTCTAGGTCAAATTACACGTACTATAAACAATATCTAATTTATACCCAATTAAGCAGAGGGGCAATGAACAAGGCCTAGTGAATATTGGATCCCATTCAATGTGCATATGACTCAGTTCAGCCACTCAGTTCTGTGGTTCAGCTCAGTTTAGCCACTGAGTTCAGTGGGTCAGCTCATATGTTCCAAGGTACATTTCATCACTTCGTAGTATCAGAATTTTAAGCAGCCGATGGAAGGAAAGATGGAATGGTAATAAGCTTTTTTTTTTTAAGCTTCAGGCAGATAGATGTGCCATCAGCTCAAAATGCAGATTTTCTTGGTGACAGTTGCTATGTGAAATGTTATGAGATAGAAATTACTGTCATAATTAATAATAGGTAAAGGTTTTCCCTTTGATGTGCTAAATTCTATGTTGCTTGATTGAGATTTGCGGCTGTATTTATTTCTGTAACTTTTCGTTTTGTCTTATTGGTTCAATTGCTATCCAGAATCTAAACTCCCACAGGATTTAGACAAAACAATTAATACTTCAGTCGTTCATGTGGGCTTCTGCTAGCAAGGGGGAAACACCTTCCTAATGAGATTATTAATACTCCTTTAATTGTGAAGCCTTTATTCATTGCAACGTAAAATATAGACCTCCACAAGACTACCCAAACACATAATACTCAAATTTGGCATCCTCCCTAATGAGCAATACTGAGATACTTTATAATGATAATTACTTCTGAAAGGGTCCCAGTAAACAACTATACCTTTGGAAAATCAAAAGAGAGAAAAATATCTTTCTAGAAGCCACGAGTTATTTTTTGAAAACAGGGAACAATGAATGGAGTTGGCATCTGTAGAGCAGAGGGGGAAAACTACAGAGAAATGCTCACAGAGGGAATTTATACACCTTTCAAGTGGGTACAATGTGGCATTCTCCCTTCCATAGGTCTTCTGGCTGTCCTTCCACTATCTTGCCAGGTGTCACTGAAGGGCCTCCCCAGGTCTCAGAATGGGAAAAGAAGGGGGTTATGTCCATGGCCAGTCTGCCCACTAGGCAGATTAGGCATTTGCATTGTGTCCTTTATTTTAAATCAAAAGTAGTTTATTGTTAGAAACTCAGGAGCTGTACCAAGGACACAAGCCTTGGGAGTAATGACATACAAACAGTTACACAGTTGCTATATAGGGTATCATTAAAGGTTACCATAAAGATGCATACTTGAGTCATGGGATAAAGGTTACTAAGCAACTATCTATTTTATTAGTAAGGAATTTTAGACTATTGGAAACATCAAAGATTCTCACACTACTCTGGGAAGAGATAAGGGTTGTCTGTGTGAAACTGAGGGAGAGGCGACTTGAAGGTAACATCAGCCAGGCTATAGCATAAACATCCTAGGCCCAGATGGATTTATTACATGCCCACTGGCTGTAAATAAGGGGGGGGAGAAATGGAGAGCTGGTGACCTGCTCTCTGTCTAGAAAAATGCAGTACAGAAATGAGCACGCTTGACACACACTCTCCAAGAACATGCAGACTGGAATAGCTTTGCTTCCCTTTCCTTTCAGTTCCTGAAGGGAGGGGGAGCGGAGCTCTCCCGGCTTGTGCGCTCTTAGAGAGAGCACCACAGTCAGAGCCCCACCAAAGCCAGTAAGAAGCAGACTGGCTTCACTCTTCTGAGCACAGGACTCTGTGTGTGTGTGTGTGTGTGTGTGTGTGTGTGTGCATGTGCACTTGGTGGAGCAAGAGCAGGAGGAAGGGGGGAGGGGCAGCAGCACAGAGGAGGCTGGGGAACCAAGGAAGAACCCCCACAGCCCTCAAGCCATGGGGGCCCCATGGTTTGTCCATCTTGTGGGCGGTGGGGCACAGCACCACCAGGTGCTGCCACAGAAAGGGGAGGCATGTAGTGAGTCTGCCTGGGGCACCCTGCACCCTAGGGCCAGCCCTGGTTGTGTCATCCAGCTCTTCCTTGGGGCAGCTAGCAGATGAACCAAGGGACATCACAACTTCACTGCTGCTTCTGCAGCTGCCCAGAGTCTAATGGGAGACTAGTTAACCCGCTTACTTCTAAAGCCCACTCAGGAGACAATGTTGCTTGGCCAGCCACAATCTCCAGCTACCAGGCCTGCACAAGCTGGCCAGGCAGGAGAGGGAGGCAAGCCTTTCTGTAAGTGCCACAGCCTACAGGGCCTGCCATTGGCCATGCTGGTGCACCTCACAGAAGACGGGTGAGGGCAGCCTCAGTTCCCTTACCATTGTTGCTTGCTAAGCCAAGTACTATCACTGGCACTTGCCATCTCATTTTCCTTCCTTCACTCACCACTCTTGACCTTGTTGCCCTTCTTGCTGGTGGCTGAATTTGGGTCACTCTAGCCAGCCAGCAGGGAAAGGAGAGAATCCCAAGTGCATGTCCAGCTGGACTTGGTGGTGTGGCTGGAGGTTTCTCTCCCCTACATGCTCCCTTTTCCCCCTCAGCTCTTGCACTCTCTTTCCCCACTCTTGGTCTCTGGGTGACCTCTGTGGTGGTGGAGAAGAACTTTCAAGTTCTGGTGGTACACACTATAAACTGCTATGCATTATGGATACAGTGCCTCTGACAAGATGGTGGCTACTGAAAATAATTACTGTAACCCTAGAAATATTCAGGAACAGTAACAAAAAAAAGTCATGTTCATTTATCAGTAGAATTCATATCCTAGTGGAAACTTAGAATGCAAATCTGAATTAGTGATGGTTTCATTCAAGTAGTCAACATAGAGACAGGGAAAGTTTAAATTTCATTAGACAGTTAACGTATTTCTTTCAAAAGCTAAGGTAAAGTAAACAACAGAGAGACTGCTCTTTTCCCAAGTCAACAAGTTTATTCCCTTCCCCCCACAGTTTGTATTGTACAAGCCAAAAATAGTTTTGCTTTTTGAAATTAAAAACAAACCTTGATTATTCAACCTGAGGAGAGCACACTTTTGCCTTTTGGGTCCTGTTGCTTGTCTTTGCAGATGTGTGGAGAAAAACCAGCAGCAAGCAGCATCTTTTTGCTTCTATTCAAATGGAATGCCTCCTTCAGAGCCTTTTGAATTGTCTGTAAAGTTCTATAGAGCAACTCTTTCAATATATTTTATATTTCAAATGAATTTAATACAATAATTCCAAAAAAATACAGCAATTCAAACCATGTCCATAAGGCCCCAGATGACTGAAACAGTGCTGAGACCCAGTCTGAGAGAAATAATGGCTTCAATTTTGATTTAAAGCAATAATAGATTCTTAAGACACTACGGCGCATTATGCACACACATCTTACTGCAGATTTTCAGAGCAGTAAACCTTTAATCTTGACTTTGGATTCTGTGCCTGTCTTATGCACCATTCTTTTTCCTTGGATGTATTTATTCTGCAGCTACAGATTTCAAAAATGCACCTTTCTAAATCAGGGTGGAACATCACTTCTGATGTGTTGGGGTGGTGTCCAAAGTTTTTTTAAAAAATATATACACTATTGTCCTATCACAGCTGTGCAGTAACATTCAGCAAGTACCTTCCATTTAAATCCTCATGGTTCAGGTTTTATACATGCATTTTTTAGCATTAGTTAGTTGAATGAAAGAAAACAGAAAGGAATGCAAACAATTGGGAAAAACCCACCATCGAAATGGACAAGACTTTTATTTATTTTATTTTACTTTATTCAATTTTTAGCCCGCCCTTCCCATAAAACAGGTTTTTTTGGTTGTTGTTGTTGAAACTGGCAAGTAGCTGCAAAGCCCCATTTCCCATATTGTGGATCACTAGGGAATTCTCTGCTGTGTTGTCAGCCACTGTGAAAAATAGGAAAGAGTCATAGGATTTCATAATATGGGGAAACATGTTGAGTGAACAGAATGTAGGGTAGAAGCTACTGACACTGGCATTGCAAGCTGTGATTGTTGGAAATGTGTGTGTGTGTGTGCCTGTGCCTGTGCCAAGTTGGTTGCAACTCCACCACACTTTGCACAGGGCTACAATTTATAGTCTTTTATAGTCTTGTGCCACAAAATTGAAAAAAAAAATTAGTATTTTCACTGATGCCCTAGTGCAGCTTTATAGTAATGCTAATTTCCTGTCCTTCCTTGCAAATTTTTGTGGTTTTCTCTTTGTAATTCCCTAATTTGATCGTGCACATTGAGCATGATGATCTTGGCAGTTTTTAAAAGTCTGTCCTTTGCAGATTGCTCTCTGTCCTCCAAATAGATCAGTCCCAAGTGATTCATAAGTTTGGTGGTTTGCAGACGGTCCATATGGCTCAGCCACCATTTAAAGTTAGGATTCCGGAGACTGCCAAAATGGTCCCCCCCCCAAAAAAACTTTGTTCAGTAAAGCATTTAAGGGGGAAATGGTTTCAACCCAAGTGATACATAAGTTTGGTGGTTTGGAGAAGGTCCATGTGGCTCAACTGCCATTTAACGTTAGGCTTCCAGAGACTGCCAAAATGCCCCCCACCCCCCACCCCCCCAAAAAAACCCTGTGTGTATTAAAGTTTTAAAGGAGAAGATGCTTCAGAGCTTTAAGTTTCCCATCCTAGTCTCTCTCTCTCTTTACATCTTAAGTCAATTTCATGCCACACTGGATCCCCCCCGCTTTATTTTGTATGTATGCAGCACTGAAATCCTTTTGTTGTATTTGTTTTTGCACTGAGGATGTTGCTGTTTGCTTCCTCTTTGCACTTCCTTTCAAGTCAATACCAGCAGGGAACTAAACCTTATGCAGCTCCTTTAAACTTTCCCCATCATGTTAATTTTTGATCTAGCAATGGTCTCATATCACTAGACTCATACTGCTTAAAATAAATAAAATAAAAATAAAATGAGGGGGAAATGGAGCTTGAATGAAGGGGGGAAGAAGGTGGAAGGTGCAGAGTAGGCAGAACAACATTGATGTGGGCAGGCGAGTGACCTTCAAGGGGCAGCAAAAAGGCAGGAGGGAATCCAAGGGAATCTATATCCTTTTGAATTACCTTTAGCTTGGAAGTGAAACAAGGGGAAAATCAGCACAAAAGCATTCTCAGAAAACCCAACGAAACAGAGACTGAACTGAACACTGAAGGGAGGAAAATCAATTCAAGAAAACCCAATGGACATGCATCGTGAGAGTGAGGGGAAAAAACCCATGCATAATAGGCTTAAGCCACAGAAGGTACCTGAAAATATGTGAAGAATATGCTTTGAAACAACAGCAGCAAGCCCTGCCTTCATTTCCCTTCCCAATGACAGTGTCACCTTAGAGCTTACTGGAACTTTCTGGGAAAATTCTACCAAGAATGCTCCAGAGTTCGAGCTTTATTCATATTACTGCCAAAAAAACCCTGACTTGACTAGAGATGGTAGATACATTACCTACCAATCTCCTACTAAGAAAAAAAGTCCAAATGTATTTGTTTGTTTGTTTGTTTGTTTGTTTCCCTTGTGGAAACAATTTCTTTTCCTTAAGGAAGCAATCACATGCTGTGAGGTTTGTCAAGTAGCAATCAGATAGACTTCCACTATATATGTATAGGTAAAGTTTTATAGAGTTGCTATAGTACATAACCCTTCACATCACAGAGGCATTGCTAGGAATGAAAGTAATCAATACAAAGAGTTCTAAATAACCCCAGTTCCCAGCTCCCCCTCCCAGATCCAACTAGCATAAACAGACAAAAAGTGGTTGCTTTCTAATATAAACAAAGCAGGATATAACTCAAGGAAACTACCAGGTGTTATCTGGAAGGATGGGTCTCTCCTTTCCCGAGATAGCATGCAAAGGAGAAGTAATTCACGAGGTGCTATTCCCAGGCACCAAGGCAATTCAGAACAGAAAGACAAACCAAGCCCACTTCTTACAGTAAAAATGCTTTTTACTCCTCTAAAAATATTTATCAGTTATAACAAATCTCTTGCATTTACATTAAAAAGGGGAAAATATCAGACATTTTTGGGATCCCATCAATAATTTTAGGAAGCATAATTGTATATATTCCTATATTCTTATTTGTATACTGGCATTTCATGGTTTTTTATATTTAAAAAATTATATATTTTTTATTTATATTAAAAAAAACCATTGGTAAGAATTTTGGATTTCTGCTTTCAGATTTTCCATACCATCAGCTCTTGACCCATGCTTCTAGTAGTCTCCCCCTCCCCCCCCTTAGAAACACAAGTTAGCATTGTACAAAAGCTGGTGAAAACACTCTTGGAAGGTCCAGTGCTGACCCTGGTCCTTGCAGCTGAGGATCAACAGCTCCTGCCACCTGCCATCTTCCTGGTCATCAGGATACTGCTGGTATTCACTTGCTCACCCATCTTGAAAAGCAAGGAGAATAGGTGGCAAGTCCTTCTGGGCAGTGATAACTGGGTGCAGGGTGCCATTTTCCACCAGTCGCTTACTGAGGCAGGTGAGGTGAGTGAGTTGTGACCACAGCAGAGTGCAGTACCAGCAGTAACAATTGCCATTGCCTCGCCTCTGCCTCTGTGCATCAGAAGGGGAGGCAAAGGAAAATTCTTGTGGAATGAGAACCATGAAAGGGCATCTTGCCAAAGGCCTTCCAAAACCTGGAGCCAGCCCTGCTTTGTCCTATTCCTATTGCCTCTATAGTAATTGAGAAAATTGTCACCAATTTAATCACTGATTTTCCCCCCTTAATGAGTGCTACTGAAGATACATTAATGAAGGAACCATTACGATGGCTGATCAAAGACTTGATTGACTGTATTATTGTAGACAAAGGCAAGGAAATTGAAACGTCTCTTTCTGCAAATGAATTCATGTGAGGTTCCAGTCTTGCTGGATAGCACATGGCATAACAACCTCGACACTCTTCTGAGACAAGTTTAGCTAGAAAGTCTGCTGTGCAGAAAGATGGATAGTACACCATGAGACCCCCAGTTTGTGGCTATACTTCTCATAGCAGCACCACGTTTTCTTTCTCATGTAGTGGCTCCCTTACAAGGGCCACTTTAGCCTTATTAGTTGAAATAATCTGTGATAAGTTAATTACTTGATCAACTTGCCTCCAATGAGGGATTCTTTCATATCTGATCATCAGTATCAGTCATGATAATTACATTTGTCCTGACACAAATGTAACCGTTGGATAACCCCAATGAAAACAAGCTGTATTGGCACACTGCATGTGCATATTAGCACACATTGTCACTTGTGCCATCAGACAGGATACTTGGAAGTGTTATGAAGTCAAGAACTGAGTGAGGACATGTGGTAGAGATTTTATCACATCCTGCACTGCAGGTGGGCAGGACGTTAGAGCAAAGGAACAAAGCAGGTGGAATGAATATTTTCTTGAGAGGAACCAGAAGAAGCAAACTCCACTAAATGAATATTTTAATGCAGATTGAGAATTATGTTTAAGCACTTGCGGAATCAAGCAACTAAATCATTGTTGTTATTTGGCAAACTGATTATACATAGCACCAGGACTTTTTTTTTTTAGCAGAAATGCACAGGAATGCAGTTCCAGCTGGTTTGGTGTCAGGGGGTATGGCTTAATACGCAAATGAGTTCCTGCTGGGTCTTTTCTGCATAAAAAGTCCTACATAGCATGATTAGCACCATATCGCCATCAACTCAGGCCCTTCCATCAGAAAATCTGGAGCAGTGTAAGAGGCAGGAATTGTACAGCCATTTTGATCAGATAAAGGACACTGAAATGCAGAAAAGATAACTGGAAATGTATCTCATCTTTGACTTACATTTTTTTAATGGAATGAATAGGAACTTTCTATGAACTGACTTTAAGTTGTGTGGGGTCTAGGACATGATAGATATGAAGGAACTTTGACTATATATAGCTTTGATTGTTTGCATATTGTTTTGTGTATCTGAGTGAAAGTAATTAAGACACCTGAGGGTGTTTCCCAGTTGTCAGAGTAGTTATCACGGGCTCTGTGTGATGTTATTTTAGATGAGCCTTCTATTAAAGAGTATACAATTTGTTTATATAGAGTTTAAGTGGGAAGAATCTTTGACATTGATTCTCAGTGATAACAATTGTTTTGGTTACCCTTACACTGAGTGTTCCTTTTTGCATCAGCGAGAGTTAGCAAGCATCAATGTATGCAAACAGCACAATGTGAATATTGGTTGGCTGAAAAAAGTCAACCAGAAGAATCACTTGATTTTGCTAAAATTTCTAATGGAAGAAAATAAAACAGGAGTACAGCAGCACCTTAAAGACAAGCAACATTTGTTGTAACATCAGTTCTTATGCATCAGAGCTCACTTCATCAGATACATGAAATATAACAGGGGTGGTTATACTGCGGCTCAGGAGCCACATGGGACTCACACATATTGTGTGGCTCTTAAAGGCCCCACTGCCCCATCGGCTGTCTTGGAGAAGGCATTTGTCTCTTTAAATCACTTCTCCAAGCCAAGCCAGCTGGCAGCTTGGAGAACACATTTAAAATTAAAGTTGCTTTCCTTCCACCTCTCCCCCCGTCCGCCAATCTATTTCCTTCCTTCCTTGGAGCTCTCAAACATCTGACATTCATGTCTTGTGGCTCTCAAAAACCTTATGTTTGTTCTTTGTGGCTCTGGTATTAAGCAAGATTGGCCACTCCTGGTCCAGACCAAAGCCTGAAAACCAGGTGAAATGTTGTGGAAAACACAGGGAAGAAGACTGTTTCCAATAATTCACATGGAAGTGAGTACTATACAGTGAGCCATTTGTGCACATTGCCTTTTTCTATAGCATCATGAGCAGCCAGGCTGTTTGCATTGGTGTAGGGAAACTGTGTGCAGTTCTGGTCGCCGCACCTCAAAAAGGATATTATAGCATTGGAGAAAGTCCAGAAAAGGGCAACTAAAATGATTAAAGGGCTGGAGCACTTTCCCTATGAAGAAAGATTGAAACGCTTGGGGCTCTTTAGCTTGGAGAAACGTCAACTGCGGGGTGACATGATAGAGGTCTACAAGATAATGCATGGGATGGAGAAAGTAGAGAAAGAAGTACTTTTCTCCCTTTCTCACAATACAAGAACTCGTGGGCATTCGATGAAATTGCTGAGCAGACAGGTTAAAACGGATAAAAGGAAGTACTTCTTCACCCAAAGGGTGATTAACATGTGGAATTCACTGCCACAGGAGGTGGTGGTGGCCACAAGTATAGCCACCTTCAAGAGGGGTTTAGATAAAAATATGGAGCACAGGTCTATCAGTGGCTATTAGCCACAGTGTGTGTGAATATATAAAAATTTTTGCCACTGTGTGACACAGAGTGTTGGACTGGATGGGCCGTTGGCCTGATCCAACATGGCTTCTCTTATGTTCTTATGAAATTGATTGCATAATAAGTCAACCCACATCCATTGCTTTTCCTACAAGAATTCAGGGACAGCCAGTGAAATTGATGGACAATCGTCACAGTGACATAAGAAAGTGACTCTGCACATGATATACAGTATGTCACAGAAGTGAGTACACCTTCTCACATTTTGTAAGTATTTAAGTATATCTTTTCATGTGACAACACTGAAGAAATGACACTTGGCTACAATGTAAAGTAGTGAGTCTACAGCTTGTATAACAGTGTCAATGTACTGCCCCTCAAAATTATGCAACACACAGCCATTAATGTCTAAACTGCTGGCAACAAAAGTAAGTACACCCCTAAGTGATAATGTCCAAATGGGGCCCAAAGTGTCAATATTTTGTGTGACCACCATTATTTTCCAGCACTGCCTTAACCCTCTTGGGCATAGAGTTCACCAGAGCTTCACAGGTTGCCACTAGAGTTCTCTTCCACTCCTCCATGACGACGTCACGTAGCTGGTGGATGTTAGAAACCTTGCACACCTCCACCTTCCATTTCAGGATGCCCCACAGATGCTCAATAGGGTTTAGGTTTGGAGACATGCTTGGCCAGTCCATCACCTTTACCCTCAGCTTCTTTAGCAAGGCAGTAGTCATTTTGGAGGTGTGTTTGGGGTCGTTATCATGTTGGAATACTGCCCTGAGGTCCAGTCTCCGAAGGGAGGGGATCATGCTCTGCTTCAGTATGTCACAGTACATGTTGGCATTCATGGTTCCCTCAATGAACTATAGCTCCCCAATGCCAGAAGCACTCATGCAGCCCCAGACCATAACATTCCCACCACCATGCTTGATTGTAGACAAGACACACTTGTCTTTGTATTCCTCACCTGGTTGCCACCACACATGCTTGACACCATCTGAACCAAATAAGTTTATCTTGGTCTCATCGGATCACATGGCATGGTTCCAGAAATCCATGTCCTTAGTCTGCTTGTCTGCAGCAAACCATTTGTGTGCTTTCTTGTGCATCATCTTTAGAAGAGGTTTCCTTCTGGGACGACAGCCCTGCAGACCAATTTGATGCAGCGTGTGGCGTATGGTCTGAGCACTGACACGCTGACCCCCCACCCTTCAACCTCTATAGCAATGCTGGCAGCACTCATATGTCTATATCTCAAAGCCAACCTCAGGATATGATGCTGAGCACAGGCACTCAACTTCTTTGGTCGACCATGGCGAGGCCTGTTCTGAGTGGAACCTGTCCTGTTAAACCGCTGTATGATCTTGGCCACCGTGCTGCAGCTCAGTTTCATGGTCTTGGCAATCTTCTTATAGCCTAGGCCATCTTTATGTAGAGTGTGCGGCGTATGGTCTGAGCACTGACAGGCTGACCCCCAACCCTTCAACCTCTGTAACAATGCTGGCAGCACTCATATGTCTATTTCCCAAAGCCAACCTCTGGATATGACACTGAGCACGGGCACTCAACTTCTTTGGTCGACCATGGTGAGGCCTGTTCTGAGTGGAACCTGTCCTGTTAAACCGCTGTATGGTCTTGGCCACCATGCTGCAGCTCAGTTTCAGGGTCTTGGCAATCTTCTTATAGCCTATGCCATCTTTATGTAGAGCAACAATTGGTTTTTTCAGATCCTCAGAGAATTCATTGCCATGAGGTGCCATGTAGAACTTCCAGTGACCAGTATGAGGGAGTGAGAGCGATAACCTGCTCCCCCTTCACACCTGATACCTTGTACCACTGACAAGTCACATGACACCAGGGAGGGAAAACAGCTACTTGGGCCCCATTTGGACATTATCACTTAGGGGTGTACTCACTTTTGTTGCCAGCAGTTTAGACATTAATGGCTGTGTGTTGCGTAATTTTGAGGGGACAGTACATTTACACTGTTATACAAGCTGTAGACTCACTACTTTACATTGTAGCCAAGTGTCATTTCTTCAGTGTTGTCACATGAAAAGATATACTTAAATATTTACAAAATGTGAGGGAGTATACTCACTTCTGTGACATACTGTATAATGTATGGCATTTGCTTGTACTGTTGGCATTAAATAAAAGTATGCCATTATTGAGAGAAGGGGGAGCAGCCTGGTGTTCAGTGACCACAATCAAATATGGATACAAAGTTAGGTATGGTGAAGTCAAATTGATGTTAAGGGGCTTGTGAACTTAATTCCCTTGGATTCTCATCATAATTCAAAAAGGGCATAGGTTGAAAAGCACATACTTCTGCTGCCCTAGGACTGTACTAATTCAGAAGACTCAGCAGGGATCATAGATAATGCTCTTGTATGTCAAAAACTTCCCCCTGTGAAAATTTCTAATAGAAGGATGCCAGAGAGAGTGGTTCCTTCTGTTGTACCAGGAATCAGTTTTCTTCTTTATGCACTAGCATTATATAAATGCATTTGTACGAAACTGCTTTATACACAAGGCTGGTGCTCCACCACAGTGATGAGGGTGTTGATGTGCTGTGGTGACACAATGGTGGCACAGGAAGAGGTGATGGATGTACTCTATGCATGTCATCATATCCAAGACCTAGGTCCCTGCCAAACTCCTGAGGTACTGATAGCACATCTGGAATTCAGTTGTCTTCCAACCACTGCTAGGCAAGAGGTGGCAACAAACTATGCCTCCCAGACCTGTACTACCATCCAATGAGTCCAGCTCCCCACACTCTCAGAAGTCTGCTATCTTGGGCAGGAAATGCCAAGGCATGTATCTGTAACCTTCACCTTCCTAAGCAAGAATTCAGCACTCCAGGAATAGTAGTAGTAGTAGTAGCAGCAGCAGCAGTAGCAGTAGTAGTAGTAGCAGCAGCAGTAGTAGAGAAGAAGAACAAGAACAACAACAGACTACCCTTCCCCAAAAAACTCAGGGCAGTACACAACCATGTACCTATGGCTCCTTTTTTTCCCTATAGAAGCATCCCAATGCAGAGTTTAAATGGTTCAGTCCCAAAGAGATTTGTACGTGTGTACCAGTAGAAATATGTGGAAAACAAGCTTTTCTAAGCAGGCCTAAGAAGCAGGACTATAAGCTCTATGTAGGGAGTAGCTATACCACTTTCCGTAGATATAGGGGTATGCTGGGCTTACAAAATGTGAGAATCATCCTCCTTGCCCTGATGTGTGGATCAAGCTGTTAATGTTTCTATTTTTAAAAAGGTATGAATGTAAGAGAGAGGGGAGGGAGGGAAACCCAAACCCTAAACCATTTAAAGTTATCACTAGAGAATAAAGTATCTACCAAAGTATTAATATTAACACAATTATGGGAGTTTTATCAAGAGTGCCTTTATCTTCTGATTGCAAACAATAGCTGCCTGAAGGAGAGTGATACCCTTGAGTATTGTGGGATGAAAACCAACAGCAGCTTTAGAGCCACATAAAATCTACTTGTGGCTTCAAAAAATCAGGAGAAAAATTCTTGAAGCCACAATTATGAGCAGTTAGAGAGTAAATGAATCTATTTTTCATCACCTTGGGCGCTAAAGGGAAAACATTTGAGGATTATATTGATAAGAGAGAGAGCTGAGATATTCAAATACATTTAATGTTCGTTTAATTGATTAAGCTAGATCAGGACTATTTGAGGATGCATAAAGGAGATATTTCTGCATAAATATTCAAACGTGTATCAGCTCAAGAGCACTAGTCCCTGTCCCTGCTGTATACCTAGAATGAGAATCCAAAGTTCTCTGGTAAATTCAATGTTTATCAGGTTGTTCACATAATTTATTTATTTATTTAGGTAGGTAGTTAATATATACTCCACCTTTTTCCCCATTGGGGTCCCAAACCAGCTCACATCATTCTTTTCTCTTTCATTTTAAATACCTGTAAGGTAGGTTAGACTGAGAGGCTATGATGTTCCACGGTCACCCAGTAAGTTTCCATGGCACCAGTGGGGATTCAGACCCGGTCACCTGGCTCTCTGGCTTGCACACTGGTTGCGCTTCAGAGAGGCTTTATCCTGCCTGTATGACTAAGGTGAATATCTCCACGTGGATGGAAGTAAATGTGGGTGTATGTGCGTGTGAGGAGAGCCAGTCTGATGTACTGGTTAAGAGCGGCGAACTCTAAACTGGAGAACCAGGTTTAATTCTCCTTTCCTCGACATGCAGCCAGCTGGGTGACCTTGGGTCAGTCACAGTTCTCACAGAGCTGTTCTCTCAAGAGCAGTTCTTTCAGAGCTGTCTCAGCCCCACCTACCTCACAGGGTGTCTGTTGCAGGGAAAGGAAGGGAAGGAAATTGCCAGTTGCTCTGAGACTCTGAGTGAAGTGCAGGGTATCCAATTCTTCTTAAACAGACTGAGCATGTACAAATGCCACTTAGAGAAAGTATGATAATATGGTGGCCAGAATTGACAACCTGAAGTCACGGGAGGAGAGATTAGAAGTATTAAAACATTTTCATCTTCCAAACTTTCTTTTCAGCTTCTCTTAGTAAACAATTGGATGTTTTTTTGAAATCCTCACCTGTCCTCCATGAATTAATCACACATCAAATTTTTTCCTGGTCATTCCCATCCCCGGCTGCAGGTCTCTACGAGCTGCTGTTTCTGCATTGTAATCTGAACATCAGGCCTTTTTTTGAGCAGGAACGCACAGGAACACAGTTCCGGCTGACTTGGCATCAGGAGGTGTGGCCTAATATGGAAATGAGTTGCTGCTGGGTTTTTTCTACAAAAAGCCCTGGGTGAAACAATGGTGACATCAGGGTGTGGCCTAATATGCAAATGAGTTCCAGCTGAGCTTTCTCTACAATAAAAGCCCTGTTTATTATGATCCCACTGCAACAGTGTTCAGGTAATGAGCCACTGCCAGTGGTGTGCTTTTGGTCTCTGTTTCACAGTTACTTATTAATATGTGTTCATAGAAAGTCATTCCTTAGAGAATCTCTCTGTACCAATAATTCTTGGAGGGAACCCATCATTAATCTTGAGCACAGAAACTATTGGCAAAGGGTGGGAAAATGGGCTATTGAAAAAGCACCTTGCAGACAGTAATAGAATAATTTGTCTCTCTTTCATGCACTCACACATACCCATGGCCTCGATACATTGAGTGGTGACTGGGAGGGGAAAAAGCAAAGAGTTCATGCAGCGCAGTTCATACAGTTGGAGCTAGAAAATGTAAATGTCTTTAATAATTCTCAGATAAATAACCCTGAATATATTGCCTTTAAGTGCTTCATTTATTTTAACAAAATACTTCTCAAAGAAGTGCTCCAGTGTCAGGCCATGGAGAGCACTTTATAAAGGGATATTAATTATACCCTAGAACTTACAAGTGTCACTGGGTAAGAGTCCTGCTGTATAAAATACCAATATAGCATCTTACTCCATGACTAATTTAGGCTAGCCCAAATCCTGAATTTCCAGCTGAGAACTGGAATTATTTAGCAATTATTTAGCGGAGCATAAATATTTAGAGACAGTTTGTACTAACAAATCTTGTCTCTAGGAGCCTGGCCCACAACAATATTCGCACTGCAAGTTTCCCTCATATAAATCAAGCCTCTAACTTCACACCTTCCTTACTTCATCTTTACAATTTTTACAAACTACCCACGCTTGAATATTTATGTGCCACTGTGCCTAGGATTCTGTGCATGCCAGCACATGGATATATAAAGCAAAGCACTAGGTGACCCTTAGGAAAATGCTGCATAACATGTTTGGAAAATAGGAGGGCCTTTGTTAAAATATAAATATCAGTAAGTAGCAACCTGATCCTATAGCTCCTTTTCTCTTCTTTTTTCTTTTGGCCATCAAGTCACAGCTGACTTAAAGCGACCCTGTTGGGTTTTCAAGGCAAGAGAGATTCAAAGATGGTTTGCCATTGCCTGCCTTTGTATCATGACCCTGATATTCCTTGGAAATCTCCCATCCAAATACTAGCCAGGGCTGACCATGCTTAGCTTCTGAGATCTGATGAGACTGGGCTAGTCTGGGTTATCCAGGTCAGGGCTACTATATTGGCAATGGCAAACAGACAAGCAGACTAAGGTGCTAGGTTCCATTGCCTTTGCAATGACATGGAGAGCTAGTGTGGCATAAGAATTAGTGTGTCAGACTAGCATCTCACAGAGCTGGGTTCAAATCTCTACTTTCCGTGACAATTCTCTAGGTGATCATGGGTCAGTCACTCAGTCTAACCCACATTGCAGGGTTGTTGTGAAGACAAAAAAGGGAAGGAAGAACCATGAGCTCCTGGGAGGAATAGCGGGATAAGACTAGATATAGATGGGGAATTCCACTGCATTTCAACTGAAACAACATTTGGTACAGTGTGACCCAACTAACATCATGTCAAATCCCAACAAAGTGGGAGGCAGGAAGAGATTTATTGCACAGTATGAGTTGGTGGGGAGCCGGACCCTCTTTTAAAGCCATTTTTCTTCTGGTGAGCAAACAGTCAGAGAAAGTATATAGCAGGAGGACAAAGGGTTCATAATGATTCATTGATGCTTTCAGCAATGTCAGTTTTAATAATAATAATAATAACAATAATAATAATAATACCTTTTATTTATATCCCGCCCTCCCCGCCGAGGCAGGCTCAAGGCGGCTAACAACATTAATCAATATAACAAATGATACAATACTTTAACAGTAGATAAAAATTGATTAACATTCTAAAAAACAGTAAAACAATAAAATTAACATCTTGGTGCTCTTCTGACAGATAACAAACTCATTTAAGCAGTCTCTCAGTGTTTAGTCGGTGAAGGCTTCACTAAAGAGGAAGGTCTTGCAGGCCCTGCGGAAACGGTCAAAGTCCCGCAGGCCCCGTACTTCCTCTGGGAGCTGGTTCCACAGGTGTGGGGCCACAACAGAGAAGGCCCAGGTGCGGGTACTCTGCAGTCTTGCTTCCTTCGGCCCTGGGATAGTCAACAGGTCTTTCCCTGCTGACCTCAGTGCTCTCTGGGGTTCGTATGGGGAAAGACGGTCCCTCAGGTAGGCAGGTCCTCGGCCATATAGGGCTTTAAAGGTAATTTCCAGCACTTTGTAACGAATCCGGTGTATAACTGGCAGCCAGTGCAGTCTGAGCAGCCCTGGCAGTATGTGCTCCCATTTGGGGAGCCCCAATAACAGCCTAGCCGCTGCGTTCTGCACCAGCTGCAGCTTCCGGATTCGGCACAGAGGCAGCCCCATGTAGAGGGCATTACAGTAATCCAGTCTTGAGGTGACTGTTGCATGAATCACTGTTGCTAGGTCCCGGCGCTCTAGGAAGGGGGCCAGCTGCCTTGCCCGCCTCAAATGGAAAAAGGCTGACTTAGCAGTGGCAGCTATCTGGGCCTCCATTGATAGTGAGGGCTCCAGTAGAACTCCCAAGCTCTTGACCCGGCGTGCCGCTTTCAGTGGCACCCCGTCAAAAACCAGGAGAGGTATTTTCCTCCCCAGAGTGCCCCGGCCCACGCAAAGGACTTCTGTCTTCGCTGGATTTAGCTTCAGCCCACTCAGCCTTAACCAGGTTGCCACGGCCTGCAATGCCAGGTCCAAGTTCCCTGGGACGCAGCCAGGCCGGCCATCCATTAACAGATAGAGCTGGGTGTCACCCAAGCCCATACCCCCGGGCAATCTGGGCAAGAGGGCGCATGTAGATATTAAATAGCATTGGTGAGAGAACCGCTCCCTGAGGCACCCCACAATCTAGTGTGCGCCTCTGGGTCAGCTCACCCCCGATTGCCACCCTTTGTCCCCGATCTTCGAGGAAGGAGGAGAGCCATTGTAAAGCCAACCCCCTAACCCCTATGTCGGCGAGGCGGTGGATAAGTAGCCGGTGGTCGACCGTGTCGAACGCAGCCAACAGATCTAACAACATCAGCACCGCCACGCCGCCTCGATCCAGGTGCCGCTGGAGGTCATCTGCCAAGGCGACCAGCACTGTCTCCGTCCTGTGACCCGGGCGAAAGCCGGACTGGCAAGGGTCTAGGACAGAAGCGTCATCCAGAAATTCCTGCAACTGCAGCGCCACTGCCCTCTCAATAATTTTACCTAAAAACGGTAAATTAGAGACCCGTCGGTAGTTTGCCAATTCAGCCGGGTCTGCTGAACTTTTTTTCAGGAGGGGGTGGACCATGGCCTCTTTCAAGGGTGTTGGAAAACGCCCCTTCAGGAGGGATCTATTTATGATGTCCCGTAAAGGACATCTAAGCTCCCTCTGGCAGGATTTAATTAGCCAAGAGGGGCAAGGGTCCAGATCACAAGTTGTTGGGCGTGCAGAGGAGAGAATTCTGTCAACTTCCTCCAGATTTCATCAAAATCCAGATTTCATCAAAATCAAGCATACCAGAGATATTATTGGCAAGCCAGAGGTTTTTTCTCCCACCATGCAATTAGATACTAACTGTGAATGAAGGAGGCATTAGGTTCTGGTAATCACTGCTCTTCTAAGGGTTTTTTCCCTCCTCATGGAAAATCATGTACCTGATAAAGTGGTACAGGATCTTCTGCTATTGGTCAGATGGCAATAGTACCCTGACCTCTTCCAGAGTGTACCATCCTCTTCCTCTTTTATTGTTTTGATAAATTTCCTTCCTTGTACCTATGCATCTAGACTTTCCTTAATTGCTTTCCCAGAAAAGCCAGGTCTGTTCACCTCCTGATACCCAGCCATGTATGCTCCCAATTTTGAGGAAAGAGGGGGTCACATCAATTTCAGGGAGATTGGGAACAAATGCAAAAAAAAAAATAATTAAGCAGCATTTTAGAAAAATACTTTTAAAAAAACACCTCATTTGCAGTCCCAGGGGGTGAAGGCATACTCTCATGAGAAGCCCATAAAGATTTCTGAAATAGCAAATGGCAAAATGAAATTAAATGTGACAAAGACTGTTCATCTGGGACATCTCTGTGGCTTGTCTAATTCAGCAGATGTGCTGCCTGAGGGCATTTGGACCCTGTAGGACTTACATGAAAGATATTTCTGTTCCTGCTGGTGCCCTCCTGGTTCAGGTTCTCCCAAGTACCATGGTGGAAGTCATGCAAACTATCGGTGTTCTAGTTGCTGCCTTGAAGGTAGTAGTATCTCAGCTAAAAGATACTTGCTTTTTCAAGATATACTTCCCACATTCCAGACATGCATTGCAGCACTGAGACAGAGAAAGTGGCAATGAAGGCTGGCCTCAGTAGCCACCAGCTGTATGAATTTTCCTGTAGCAAATGTTGGTGTTCTATGACTTGCCACCATTGTGTTCCATAACTGCAACACTGGAAACTTTTCCGTGGAGATTAGGAAAACCAGGCATAAAATCATTATTTATTACCGATTATAAAGCTGTGATAGGTCAATTATTTGTATGTGCCACTGTGTACTACAAATGGTGTATCTGGTGTAATTCTAAACCATAAGTTGAAAACTGTGTTAGAATGAGAAGCATCTTAAATCTTTATTAGATGACGATATTAAAGCTTCACTGATACAGAAATATCTCCCATCTGGGCCCCTGTTTCGTTGTTGTTGTTATTGTTGCTGTGAAATGTCTATTTCCCAAAGGAATATGGCCCATTTTAACCTGCTGTGGGACAGAACACCTGTTTCACATATCATTTCATATGGATAATGTACAGTCCCACCATTATCATGCAAAGCAGCTGGGGCAAATGAAATGGTGACTTCATGGGATGTGTAAGATTTAAAAGGATTCACATTTCCCTCGCTGATGTCCCTAACAGCCATTCTTTCTCCCTACCTTCCATCCCCAGCTTCCAGCTTACTAGGAAACTTGTGAACACTCTGCTCTTTCCTGCCCCTCCTAATAACAGAGGGAGCCATAAAAAATAAACCTTCCACTCCTGATAACAGATTCACTTCTGCCTTATTAGAAATCTGCTTGCAAAGCCAGTCTGTGACATGAGCCAACTGTATCTTGGCTGCCAGTTACATATGATAATGTATGGCCCCAAAGTGGATAGATGGCTGTAATTCACTTGAGGGACTCTGCTTATGTCATAAAGCGCTTGAGCAGTTTATGAACAGCAACAGAACCTTGAGAGTGAATTACAGCCCTGCATTCACTCCTAGGACATCTGTTGTTGTTGTTCAATACAGAGTACACAGGGTTTTTTGAAAATAAATTAAAGGAGGGGGGGGGAGATCCTCCTTCACCAAGTCTTCAGTTTCCAAAAATGTTTTTTTTTCCATCCTTCATCTGGAAATGGCACCTGTTAAGGCTTCCAGGACAGGAAAGCATTTCACGGAGTTTCTGAAGCCCTTAAAGAAACACACACACCTTCAAGTTGGCAAGCCTATTTACACCAAAAGTGAAGTTAAACCATCACATTATTCTTCATGCCAGGCAGAATTAACCAATAAGCTAATTACTCGATAGAAGTGTCCTGACCGAGCCCCCTCTGTGTGGAATACACTCCCCAGATGCAATGTAGGACAGATCTGAAGTATGAGAAGAAGAGTTGGTTTTGTACCCCACCCCACCCTCATTACCCAATGGAGTCTCAGAGCAACTGACAATCTCTTTCCCTTCCTCTCCCCACAACAGACACCATGTGAGGTAGGTGGGACTGAGAGTGCTCTGAGAGAACTGTGACTGACCCAAGGTCACCCAGCTGGCTTCATGTAGAGGAATGGGGAATCAAACCCGGTTCTCCAGATTAGAGTTCACAGCTCTTTAACCCCTATGCCATAGCTGAGTCAATGCAGTGGTTTGAATACCAGGCTATAGAACTGCACTATGGACTCAAAAACCCAGATTCCATATCCTCCAACTATGCCTGTTTGACAGACGGTCCTCATTTTTTTAATTCCTGTCCCAGGTAAATCACCTCCCCCAATTTTTGCCGTTTAGGAAAGCCTTGTTCAAATATTATTAATGTGAGTTGCTGACAGCTTTCAGGCCTCAGTCACCACACCAGCACCTCTAGAGGTTAAATATCAGATTGAGCACTGGAAGCCTTTTTTCTCTTGCACACACCCATGTATATGCGCACAGATGAGCCACAAGGGCACCATGCAGTGCACAGCTTGCTCTTTCACACATAGCAGAAAGCTGAACTGTATTTAGAAATGTCTATCATGCATAGTGCAGAACTATCATTAAGTAAAAGAACTCTTGGCCTTTAAATCCATGGAGGATAGAATAGGCTATTCCACAGACCCCATGCATCCTCAAGATGATGACCACAATATAAGCCTAAGCAAGCATAAGTTCATTTACATACTTACTTCATTTTTACATATACACCCCTTTTTCACTAATGTGGACCCAAATTGGCTTACATAATTCTCCTCCCCCCCCTCCCGCCTTTGTCTTCACAAGGAAAGTTAAGCTGAGACTGTGGGACTGGTCACCCAGAAAGTTTCTGTGGCAAAGTGGCTTTCCCAGATCCTAGCGTGAGACTCTAGCCCTGACTCAATTTTTATCCCACCTTTCCCCCAGGGAGCACAGAATGATGCATGGTTCCCATTCTCCATTTTATCCACACAACAACCCTCTGAGTTGGGTTAGAGAGTGACTACCTGGTGAATTCTATGGGTGTGAGACTGTTAGAACTCAGGCTTCCCTGTTCTTAGTCAAACACTAATAAAACTGGAAATTGGCATAGCAAAATTTGAAAAAACTGGTGCTCTTTGATGCATGCCACAGCAATCACACAGCCCCTGCACTGCTGCCAGGAGAGGCACAAACTGCACACAAGCAAGAGGAGCTTTAGACTGTTCCTATGCATGCAGGATGTGTGCATTTGCACACCCAGGCAATCCAGGCAGCTGGAAAACTTGCCCTGCATGAACTTTAGAGATTTGCTACTGGGAAGTTCCCCATAGCTATTTAATACAATCCCAGCCCATCCTAAAACAAGGTTAGCATGGGCAGGACTTGGGGGGGGGGGGCAGATGTACATGTGTGATCATGCACATTAAAGACAGACAGGAGGCATGGCTAGGTCAGGCCAAATTTCTGCTGTCCTGGAATTATAGTTTTATGAGAGAGTGTTGTGTCTTGCATTTCACTCCTGAAATTACAACACTGCGAATGCTACAGAGGTGACCAGTGGGAGTCCACTGGTCACCGGACGTAGCTTGCAAATATGCTCCACCAATCAAGATCTTTGGCGGGAAGTTTAACTGGCCAGGATTGGACCTGGCCAGGCAGAGGGTTGTTCCAGGTTGTGTATATAATTAGGGACTAGGGTTGCCAAGTCCAATTAAAGAAAAATCTGGGGACTTTGGGGGTGGAGCCAGGAGACATTGGGGCAGAGCCAGGAACAAGGGTGTGACAAGCATAATTGAACTCCAAGGGAGTTCTGGCCATCACATTTAAAGGGACAGCACACCTTTTTAAATGCCTTTCTTCCATAGGAAATAATTAAGGATAGGGGCACCATCTTTTGGGGCTCATAGAATTAAACCCTCTGGTCCAATCGTTTTGAAACTTGGGGGGGGGTATTTTGGGGAGAGGCACTAGATGCTATACTAAAAATTTGGTGCCTCTACCTCAAAAAACAGCCCCCCCAGAGCCTCCAATACCCACGGATGAATTCCCTATCATTCCCTATGGGAATCGTTCTCCATAGGGAATAATAGAGTGCCCAGTAGACATTTCCCTCCCCCCCTACGCTTTCTAAAGGGGGAGAGGGCCTCCAAACCCGGGAATCCCCTGCCCCCTCCCTCTCACACACACTTACCAGATCTTCTTCCGGACAACTCTACTTGCTGTGAAAACGAAAGCAAAAGAAAGGGAGGGGCCGTTCTCAGAAGCCCTTCCTGCTTCCTGCCCAGCCTTAAAGGGGCAGACATTTTGCAAAGGGCTCAGGAGCTCTACAGCATGATGCCTACAGGTATGTTCTCCCCCCCACCCCCCACCCCCCACCCCCGCTTCCAGAGTTTTGAAAAGCGGGGGATCAGACTGAGAACCCAGAAGTCTCCCGCCAGAGCGGGAGGTTTGGGAAGCCTATTAGGGACCCAGCCCACGTTCTCTCTCTTGTAATGTACTCGCTAATAAAGCATGCTGCCTTCAACACGTCTCGTCACTCAGTACAGTAAAGAGAGCTAGGAGCCTGACGAAGAATCTCTCCTGCAATCTGCTAGTAGCAATGAGACTGGCTTAAAAGAGGCCTATGGTTTAGTGTACCTCTGATAGTCATGTAGTAAAAGAGAATCTTAGCAGTTGCAATTTCTCCTGTTGCAATGGTCTACTAGTGGAATAAGGCACATATCCATAAATTTATTGTTCAACTTTTGAAGCCCCTCTTCCATGTGGAATTTGGAATGCATTCTCTTAAGACTCCTAGGTTCCACTGGTATTTGCTGAAATTATATGCACATGAAAAGTACAGACATTGCCACTTTCACAATTAGGAACCATGTGTATTGGGAGGATTGTGCATAGTACATGTTCTTCTTTCTCTCCCCCCCCCACCCCACCCCAAGGTAATTTTTATTTAAAATTAAGTTCACAAAAAACAGCAATCTTAAAGTAGAAAAATTCCAACATCAACCAATAGATACTCTCCCCCTCTCCCCCAAAAAACCCCTAAACTAAAAATAGGGGGTTTTGTACAATTTTCATATGTTCTCCTATCAACTCATGCAAGTACATATTTACAATAACTATATAATTTAACCCAGATTCTATAATCATTTCTATATCGAAGAACTTCATTTTGCCTGAGAAATCCAATAACTGGCTTCCAGGTTTCATCATAATCATAAGCCGAAAAGGCAACTGGGAACCAACAAAGAATTGTTTACTGTTTTCTCTATGATATAGATATCCCAAAGTTTGTCAAACCAGCCTCTATGGAAGGCACTTTTGAGTATTTCCAGTTGGCTACATTCACCTGTTGTGCAGCTGCAATTAATATTGAGACTCTTCCATTGAATAATCTGGCCATAAATCAAATTCTAGAGATATAGTAAGAAAAATGTCTATCATTTGTGGGATTTTATCAGCAACCAGCAATTGCTGCTGGTCTTTTTGCTTTTTTCTCTTCCCTTCCCTAACACAGTGTGCAGAGCAAAGAGGAGGGGAGACAAGAGGTCTCTATCTCTCTGAGAGAGGGGCACATAAGAAAGGGGTGGGGGGAACAGAGGTGCTGTGACTGCCCAGGCAAAGGGGGCTTAGCTTGTGGAACTCAAGACAGCTTACAGTGCTGAGAGCCCAGGGTCGCCAAACTGGGTGGCCTCCCAGCCCCCCCAAAGAACAAATTCTGCTGTAAGCCCCACCAAACATGAAATCCTGGCTACGGTCCTGCCATAGAGATTCATTTTTCATGGGGGGGGGGGCGTTATGTAACAACTGGACCAGTGCATGTTCTTCTTATGAATGGTTGGAGCACTGAAATCCAATGACTGAAATAGCTTTAATATTTCCACTGTCTGCATATGGTAATATTCCTTACTGTATGACAGAAGAACAATAATCAAATTCTCAGCCATCATCATAGATCATAATTCTCTTGTGGTAGCAGCCAAATGGAGCTCTCTCATTTGCTATTCCATGCAGTCAATAATTAATTGGCCCATCATGGCTCACTCAGCATCTCTGGCTTCCCATTGACTCCCTGTTCCCACCTTCTGCAGGCCTGAAAATGTTGAGCAAACCACCAAAACGCTCAGTGACAAACACATCTCCAACTCTTCTCTGTGTCCTCTCTGTCAACCATCCTCACGAAAAGCGTCACTGGCAACAGACCTCTGCCACCCCAACAATGGCCCACACAGATAGCCTCCCAGCACATGCAGCCTCTGAAGGCCAAAGATATAGCCAGAGAATTGCCACCATAATGTGAATAGGCAGCAAGACCTGACCTCACTGGGAGCATTTCCTCACAGGCCATGGCTCTTTCCTGTCACTCCCTCTCTCCCTCCTCCCCTCAGTCTCACCCCTAACTAGAGGCCATTGCTAGGCAACCAACATCTGACAGTAAAGGGAGGGGCCTCAGATGAATAGAATGACATACAGTCCACCTTCCAAATCAGTTATTTTCTCCAGGATGGGAAGAGAGATCTGTTGTTTGGAGTTCAGTTGTGATTCCAGGAGATCTTCAGGCTCCAGCTCTGGTTGGCTACCCTAGGTTTGGCACCACCCTCTGGATGACTTGATGTCACCTGACTGGCTTAACTAGGTCTTGCTGCTTGCTCCTGTTCAGCTTGGTAAATACAGAGGATACCCGGTAAATATTTGGTAAAAAATTACAATGTATCCAAATAGCACATACAAGATTCTTAAAGAAATATTATTTAAAGACCCAATGCAACAAAATTACATAAAGAATGCAAAAAGTTCCAGTGTACAAAATTCTCCGACCCCATTGTATTTTCCTTCACAACAGGACTTATTCCATTCTATTGCTGAATTCCTGATATAATAAAGAGCAGAATATCTATCCATGCTTCATTATAGTATAGTATTAGCATGGCAAAGGAAGAATGCATGTTTCTTATACAGAGATAGATAAATGCTTTCTGCTCAAGTCATACTAAATTGGCTAACTATGAGTTTCCTCCATGAATAATAGTTTATAAAAGTTCACTTTCTTTCAGCATTATAAATTGGCTCAAAATGTTTTGGCTCATGTGCAGTCTCAAAATGCCATTTGGGAACAGTAGTGTTGGAGTGAGTAGACACCCATTACATGGCCTAAGCAACTGTGCAACACTTCCATGTTTACTGTCCTCCAGACAGTACTGAACATAGAGCTGTGACAGTATTCTGAAAATTACACAGCCATTAAAAAAAAAAGTCAGTTCCAGCTATTGAGAAGAAAGGACAGTTTCTGATTGAGACCCAAATAACTATTTAAAGTAATCAAGTTCCAAACATATTGCAATAGTGTGTAGCATGAGCAACAAGTGGATCCATGATAAAAGCTGGTTTCACTGTAGAACTGTGGGACATCAGCTAAAAATGGTTCTTATTTTTAATTAAATACAGAATCTGTAGCTAAAAAACAGTAGTTAAATATCTGGATTCCAAGCCCAGAGATTAGTTCTATAGTCATGATCACCATAGTGCACATTTGTATATAAACAGGGAAGAGAGTGTGGCATATAGGTCTAAGGAGTACAGCATCCCATATTTTCTGGCTACTATAGTATCCTCTCTCTTTTAATCAGATGCTGATGTGGCTATCAGGGTCATTAAAATGGGTTAATTTTTTGGCATAGGAATAGAAGGCAAAACATCTTTTCATACCCAGCCGTGAAGGACTATTCATGGTCTATGATTACAGAGGACCTGACTTGGCTTTCATTATACTGATGCAAATCCATACTTATCTACTGTTTTCAGTGAAAGCCTCTGCTAGTTTATTGACTGTACTTTAACAGCAGAATTATTTTCCTCTTTTCTCTATGGAAGCCACCTTTGCAAAACAAAACAAATATAGAATAAAGCTGTACTCTGCTTAAATGTCACTTTCCGAAGCTGAGATATACATGGCTAAAGGAATGGTTCTCAGAGAATCTCATTCTGAGATGAAAGAACTTCACAGAGTATATCTTCCTACAAATCACCCTTACCTATATATACTTTTACTACAGATATTTGCTAAAAAATACATTATTTGTGACATAGATATTTATTGAGCCCACACTTGAAATTACTCGTGTGGCAGGCAACTTTTATTACCTTTTATGGTGATCCAGACCAAATGGTCTTCTAAATTGCCACACTGTTCCACCATGTGATCCCAGCTCTGTATCAGTTTGTCCTCTTAATCAGCAAACTGCATGCATTTCAACCCACTGTACCTGATCCCCTCATCTGAAGAAGTGTGCTTTTAGCACACAAAAGCTTACATTCTGAATAAAACCTTGTTGGTCTTTAAGGTGCAACTTTGTTCAACTGCTTCAGACCAACACGGCTGCCCACTTGGATCTGGCAACATAACTAGTTTCTCTGTATCACTATAATGTCACAGAAGGCTATATACCAGCAATTAAAAATACGCAATATCTTTAGAAAAGTCTTCCTAGCTAAGTGAAATCTTATATCTGATATCTGGAGAATTTTCAGCAAAAGCATAGCGCATATAGAGAAATTCAGGTCTGAAGGTGCTCTTTTACACTGTTATTGGGCTGGTCTTTTAAATGAAATCTTTTAGAAAAACTAGAAGAAGAAGAAAGCACCATAAGTCCCCAGAGTGATCTGCACCCCCTCATGATGCCAGCCTCCAGGTGGGACCTGGGGATCCCCTGGAATGACAGCTTATCTCCAGACTATAGAGATCATGGAGAACATGGATACTTTGGAGCATGGACTCTATGACATTATACCCCACTGAGGTCCCTGTCATCTGCAAGCTCCATCTCAAAATCTCCAGGAGTTTCCCAACTTGGATCTGGCAACCCTACCCTCCCACCCTCCACTGGTGGCCAGGAGATGCCTGGCAACCCTATTGTATAATCATCTGTTCCTGGTGGCCATGCCAGCTTTCAGGCTTATGATCTGAACTAGATGTGGCCATGGGTGGCAAGAGGAGAGGGGGCAGCAATAGAAGGCAACTGTCTGTCCACCATAAATACAGCTTGCTCACCCACTTGTTTACCCACTTATTTACCTTGTTTACATATGGATTGCTATATTTGTTCTGGGGCGGGGGGTTGCCACATGCAACACAAAGTCCCACCCCAGTCTTACTCCTTCCTAAGTCAATGTTCCTTCCTTATCCATGTTGTTGTTTTTTCCCCCCGGTGTTGCATCTGGATATGGCAGACAAAGAAAACAGGAGAGGGAAGGTAGTTTTTCATCAGACTGACATCCTGGACTTACTTATTAATGGTGGCAATTTTTCCTTTTAAAAAAGATGCAAATGATCCAATAGGACTTAGGGTATAGGTATATGAAAATGAAGTGCATTTTGTTTTATATTAAAGTGGAACTGTTGATTGTTTTCATCATTCATGTTTTCTCTCTGCTTAGAGCTCAACAGCCTATTCACAGGATAGTTCCTAAGGGGACAAATGTGCATCTAGTGTGCAGCCAAATCTCATCCTCTTGGGCAGCAGAAACTGCATGACCAACACTGGCCATCCAGTCTCTAGAAATTATGCTATGAACCCTCATACAAAGGTATTGTTTGCTCAAGAAATTTAGTTACACAAGCACCAAGTTCAGAATATGGGAAATTGGATTCTGAATATATGTTAAAAAGAATGCTAAAGGTAACGTAGTAATGCTGGATAAAAATAATGGAGTTGGGTGCTATGACTCTTTACTAAACTGAATCCTATGACTCTCCTCTGCTCCATTTTCCTTCAAGAGAGAAATGGAAAATCCTGTATAGAAAAGCTTCCTCTCAGGGAGAAAAACCTTTCATCATTGAAGGAAAATTTTCATTCTTGGAGGAAGACTTGGTGTAATGAAGTCCTAAAATCCAGCCAAAATATTGACTACCCTAATAATAATTTTCTTTCCCCCCCCCCCACCTTTTTATTGTGCTCCTTCCTCTCCTTATAACAGCTCCATTTTACATTGGCTTTCTCCTCAGGCAATACAGTTTACTTTGCAATTTGACTGTCCTCAGCTATGCATGGTTGTGTAGACCTTAGCATGCAGGCAGGAACTGCAGTGACCTATCAGATTATAGAGTGTCAGAGGAGCAGCTTCATTCACCACCCACCCAAAGTGGAATGCTTTAGTTTTTCACAGCTAACATACTTTATATTTAAACAAGGATAAATGTCTGTTTTCTTGTGACTCACTACACATAGCCAGTACATGTAGGGTGGCCATAATGTCTGAAGGCCAGCCAGGAACACCTTTGGGAGGGGGAAGGTTGGGGTGCGTGCGCGCGATAATAACACAGGTCACTAATAACACAGGTCGAGATGCAGGACAGGAACCCGGAAGTGACCGACAGGCTGCTTCAGCGTGCCGCTGCGCCGGCCCCCTGGGCCCCACAACGATGGGACCGATGCCACAGGGACGGGCTCGAAACACTCTATAACCCCTCAAAAGAACAGCAGTCTAGCTCGCTTTCCCCGAGCCCTGCCGCCATAAGCCTCAAGGGGGCTCATTTTGCGGCATCTCCCGGTGGGAGGGTGGCACCCGCACGGGACACATATCAAATGCAAGAGGGGGCGCAGGGCTATCAGAAACAGCCGGCGGAGGGAGTCGGGAGACCACCCCACTGGGGGATCCACACCCCGAAAGTGATGAAGGTGGCGCAGATAGAGCCAACAGAGCAAACAGGACAAAATAAATAGGCTGCATTATGCAGCACAGTTGAGAAAGTGCCTTATCCCATATACTGATGAAGTAAATACAGGATCTGAGAACAAAATTGCACCAGAAGACACAAATACAAAGCTCCCTTACACTGAATCAGTGCTTGGGTCCACCAAAGTCAGTATTGTCTAGTCCAGTCACAAACACAAAGCTCCCTTACACTGAATCAGTGCTTGGGTCCACCAAAGTCAGTATTGTCTAGTCCAGTCACAAACACAAAGCTCCCTTACACTGAATCAGTGCTTGGGTCCACCAAAGTCAGTATTGTCTACTCCAGGGGTGGCCAGAGGGAGGGAGCGAAGGAAGGAAGGAAGGAAGGAAGGAAGGAAGGAAGGAAGGAAGGAAGGAAGGAAGGAAGGAAGGAAGGAGGGAGGGAGGAGGGAGGGAAGGAAGGAAGGAAGGGAGGAGGGAGGGAAGGAGGGAAGGAAGAAAGGAGGGAGGGAGGGAAGGAAGGAGGGAGGGAAGGGAGGAGGGAGGGAGGGAAGGAAGGAAGGCGGGAAGGAAGAAAGGAAGGAAGGGAGGAGGGAGGGAAGGAAGGAAGGGAGGGAGGGAGGAGGGAGGGAGGGAAGGGAGGGAGGAGGGAGGGAGGGAAGGAGGGAGGGAGGGAAGGAAGGAAGGGAGGAGGGAGGGAGAGAAGGAAGGAAGAAAGGAAGGAAGGAAGGAAGGAGGGAGGGAGGGAAGGAGAGAAGGAAGGAAGGAAGGAAGGAAGGGAGGAGGGAGGGAGGGAAGGAAGAAAGGAAGGAAGGAAGGGAGGAGGGAAGGAGGGAAGGAAGGAGGGAGGGAGGGAGGAAGGAGAGAGGGAGGGAGGGAAGGAGGGAAGGAAGGAAGGGAGGAGGGAGGGAGGGAGGGAAGGAAGGAAGGGAGGAGGGAGGGAGGGAGGGAAGGAGGGAGGGAGGGAAGGAAGGAAGGAAGGCCGCCCCCTCCCACCAGCCGCCCCCCCGCTTTCGGCCCCCTCCCTCCCTGCCCTGCTTACCTGCTTCCAGGGCGGGTGGAGGCCCGCGCGTGGGGCCCGGGGGCGGAGAGGCCGGCGCCTCCCCGGCCTCCACCTGCAGTGGAGGCCCACGCATGGGGCCCGGTGGCGGTCGCGGAGGCCGGGGAGGCGGCAGAGAGGCCGGCGCTGGTCGCTGGAGGGCCTCCAGCAACCAGCGCCGGCCTCTCCGCCGCCTCCCCGGCCTCCGCCACCGCCGCCGGGCCCCGCGCGCGGGCGGGGAAGGCGGCGAGGGAGGGAGGGAGCATCCCTGCGCACGCGCAGGGACGCTCCCTCCCTCGCCGCCTTCCCCGCCCCCGCGCGCGGCCCACTGGCTCTCTGGCTGGCTAAACCGGGACCTCTAATGGTCCCGGTATAGCCAGCCCGGGAGGCGGGAATAGGGGGCCAGAACCGGGACTTTCCCGGGTGCCCAGGACGGTCTGGCCACCCTAAGTACATGACTACTTGGATGGCATTTAACAGCTAAGCCTCAAGTTACCTCTTACTAGCTGTTCCCCACTTAAGGTAGCCAACCTGGCATTAACCAAAGTGTGTATTTTTCTGTTGTAGCATTCACCCTATGGATCTTGTCAGACGCTGGAAGTTAAGCAGGGTCAGCCCCAGTTAGTATTTGGATGGGTGACCCCCAAGGAATTCCAGGGCTGATATGCAGAAGAGGGCAATAGCAAACCACCTCTGAACATCTCTTCCTTTGAAAACCCTATAAAATAGCCATATGTCAACTATGACTTGATGGCATTTTCCACCACCAGCAGGCTCCAGCCATTTGGGGGAGGGGGCTGTTTCAATTTGGATTTGTAAAGCTTCTTGAGGCACAAAGGAAACATTTGGTATAAACATATAAATATATAAAGCTAATGTATTATGGTGAAATGGGACGTTCTGTTAGAATTGCAGTAGTATTGAGTCAGCATCATAAAGAGATAACATACAAATTTTTAACATCCGCATGTTAGTCAGGTCAGTATTTTCTAGGTTCCCTGTGCAAGCACGAGTCATTTTCGACTTTGGGGTAACGCTGCTTTCACGTTTTCATGGCAGACCTTTTTACAGGGTGGTTTGCCATTGCCTTCCCTGGTCATTTGGGTACTCATTTTACTGAACTCAGAAGGATGGAAGGCTGAGTCAACATTGAGCCAGCTACCTGAACCAGCCTTAGAGAAGGTAGCAAACTGGATGAATCTCCTTGACTACCATATCCTCTGGTGTAGGTCAATAAAAACAAATCCTAAGCACAGTAGCAGTAAGCAAAGAAAGTCACCTTTATTCCTTTGTTTTTCTTTTGTTCTAACCTAGCATTTCATTATTCTTACCCTCTAAAATTCAATAAAGCCTCAAGGTCTCTGTGCCAGATTAGAACTTATTTACATGCCACCTTCAGTGCTTTTAGACCTTCCATATATCAAAGCAAGTGTTGAATTAAACATTCCCAAAAAGGGATGCTTCAAAGTATTGTTTAATACATTTAAGGTTGCCCTATATCTCAGATTGGCTAATCTAACGAAATCTAGCAGAGTAAAAGAGAAAAAACATCTACTTGGCGCCACAGGCTGTTTTGCGCATTCTGACCACTAAGTTTGTTGTTTAATTGTACAAATATTTGTGGGTTTGGCTACAGTGAGTGCTAATTTGTTGTTCTAGCAAAAAGCTTCCAATTGTTTGGAACGTGCTAGGAAAATTTTCTCTGTCTTTACACACATGACATGCTAATGGTTTAAGAGAAACCTCTGTGCTACTGAAAGGACCTTGCAAGTAGGTGCTTGTAAAGAAAACAAGTGCAATTCCCAGTGGTTATTTCCCGGTATGCTGAAAATAACAGCATCTAAGACCTGCTTGGTGGGCACTGGACAAACCTGATTGATCACTTGCATATTGTTTTCCTACCAGTTCTTTTAAAATATTTCTCCTCTTTCTGGCATTGAGTCATCTTAAACCTTCTTGTGACCCTTGAAAAGTCTTCTGCCTGAATGTTACTTCAAAGATAGGACATATATGGAACCAGGGCTTTTTTTGTAGAAAAAGCCGAGTAGGGACTCATCTGCATATTAAGCCACACTCCTGACATCACCATTGTTTTGTACAGGGCTTTTTTTGTAGAAAAATACCAGCAGGAACTCACTTGCATATTAGGCCACACCCCCTGACACCAAGCCAGCCGGAACTGCATTCCTGTGCGTTCCTGCTCAAAAGAAGCCCTGTATGGAACACAAGTAACAATAAATACAGATTTATAGATTATAAATTACCCTCAGATTGAAAGTTCACTGCTAGGAACTCACAGATTTTTCTCCATTTCAAGATCCAGAAGTAGGCCAATCTCATACTGTGGAATTCACATGGACAACCTAAATATTTATTATTTTTTCTCTCACAGTTTGTGCTTTTTTTCCCTCATCATAGCATGTGTGGCAGCATACACAACATTCTCAGGCAGTATGCTACTTAGACACTACCCAAACTAGATCTGCTTACCTCTGGCAAAGTTTATTTATTTATGTTATCAAATTTATATCCTGCCCTTCTCTATTTTATTTATTTGCTTGTATTCTTTCTAATCTGCCCTTCACACTGAGATTTGACATGGACTGCACATTTTAAAAAACAATGCAATAAATATGATGGTGTGTATTACAAATATGAGAAACAATGCAACAATGTAGGAAAGTTGGATCACAAAGATCAGGAAACATCATCATAACAATATAGTACATTCAATAAATAAAACACTAAGGTGGGGTCCTGCCTGCAGATCAGAAAAATGCCCTCCTGAACAATTCCCATTTCACTATAGGTTAGTGTATCATGTATAATCTGATCACACTTGGGGGTATAGGGGCAAGATAGGGTTGCCAGCCCTCAGGTGGGGACAGGGAATCCCCTGATTTCATGGGTTCCTGCTGACCAGTGGGGGGAAGCCCAACCCTCAACAGCCATGACTCAGCATGATGTCTCCAATATGATGATATCACTTGGAAGTGACATCAGCATTCTAGGGGCATCTCGGAGCAACACTCTGGTATTTTGGGCAACACTCTATGGTAACCATAGAGTTTGCCTAAAATACCAGAGCATCACCGTGTGATGTCCCCTGTGTGACGTCTCTTATGCATGATGTCATCACATTGGGGACATCACACATGGTGCTCCCTCCCACCCTCTGCCAGTGAGAGCAAAAGACCTAGCAAGGAAGAAGATATTCTTATGTAGTGATTTTATAATGTGAGATCAGGAGCCACCAGCGTAGGAAAAAGAAGTTTCATTTTTTAAAAATTTATACCCTGCTCTTTTCCACAATAGGGACCCAAAGCAACTTATAATATCATTCTTTCCTGCTCTATATTATCCTCAGAACAATTACCCTGTGAAATAGATTAGGCTGAGAGAATGTGACTGGACTAAGTTCACCCACCATGCCTCCATGGCAGAGTGGGAATCCAAACCAGATTCCTCCAGATATAATATTCTAACTACTACACCCAGGGGTTGTTTTGTAGGAAAAAAGGTGCAGGAGCTCAGTAGCATATCTCATTTGCATATGCCCCAGGATCTGTGTGGAGCAGGGAGAGAATCCCCACTGCATGCAGACTGTGGCTGGAGGTTCAGGAGCTGTGCTCCTGTGAGTTCCTGATGAATTCAAGCCCTGACTACATCATGTTGGCTCTAGAGTGTCTAGAGGCTCATATATTACTTGGGTGCACAAGGGGATACTGGATTGTACTTTTGCTCAGTATAAAACTTAAAGGTACCTATGTGTATACAAACTCTACATGCATAGGCTCTGTATATGAAAATGTCCTCTTCAGGGTTCCACATTGCATGGACAAATCGTATGCTAAACATCATGCTAAATCCTAAATGTATATTGAGGCTGGCAGAGCAAAACAATCCTGCTTCCCTTATATGATCATGAACACACACAAACACATGAGGCTACTTTCACAGAGACAGTCCATTGATCTATTAAAGTGAACACAAGAATAGCCCTTCTGGATTAGTCCAGCATCCTATTTCACACAGTGACCAATCAGTTGCCTTGGAGAGCCAACAAATGGGGCATAGATGCCTTCCTCTAAGCCGGCGATGGACCTGGTGTCATCCATGGCGACACTGGGACTCTCTCAATTTGTCACAATCCCCACCCACCAGGCTGGTCACATGTTAGACCTGATATTTGCAGCCGGGGTTATGGTGGATGATATAACTACAGAAGTAGTGCCATGGTCAGACCACCTTGCTCTCAGGGCTCGTATGGACATGCCGCCCCAAACCTGCTTAGGCGACAACAAGCGTATTATGGCTTGCCCGCAGAGCCAAATGGACCCGAAACGGTTCCAGATGGCTCTCCGGGATCCCTGGCCCTCTGGCGATTTCTTCAATGGCCTTATTGAGTCTTGGAATAGCCGGCTCTCTACGGCCATTGATGAGATCGCACCTCGGCGCCCTCTGCACCCTCGGACTAGGCTGGCTCCATGGTATAGCCCAGAATTGCGCCAGCTGAAACAGGGCTTCAGACGGCTAGAGAGGCAATGGTGGCGTACTCGCGACTAGAGCATCTTATAGAGAATGTATGAGGTCCTATGAGATGGCAGTCAAGGCCGCAAAGAAGACATACTTTGCGGCTAAGATTGCGTCTGCAAATTCGCGCCCAGCACAATTATTTAGAACAATTCGGACTTTAACCACACTGCCACAAGGCAAGCCAAATGACAAGGAATTGGAAATAGGCTGTGAGGCTTTTGCGAAATTTTTTGCAGACAAAGTCCAATCGCTCCGCCGCGACTGCCCCGCCAAGTTGGATACAGTAAGTGGACTCGAGGCTCCGTGCCTGCCTTCTGGTTTGATCCTGGATCGCTTCGACCCCCTCAGCTTGGAGGAAGTTGACAGAATCCTCTCGGCTGCACACCCAACAACCTGCGATCTGGACCCCTGCCCCTCCTGGTTAATTAAAGCTTGCCAAGAGGAGTTAAGATGTCTATACGGGACATCATAAATAGATCTCTTTCAGAGGGTTTCTTTCCAACCCCTCTGAAAGAGGCAGTGGTCTGCCCTCTCTTGAAAAAAGTTACATCAGATCCGACCGAATTGGCGCACTATCGGCCGGTCTCAAATTTGCCCTTTTTGGGCAAAGCAATAGAGAGGGCTGTGGCGTTGCAGAGCTTCCTAGATGACGCTTCCACCTTAGATCCTTTTCAGTCCGGCTTCCGCCCGGGCCATGGGACACAGACGGTGTTGGTCGCCCGGGTGATCTTCAGCAACATCTGGATCGAGGCAGTGTGGCGGTATTGCTGTTGCTAGACCTATCGGCGGCGTTCGATGTGGTCGATCACCAGCTGCTGACCCGCTGCCCCGCCGATGCAGGGATTCAGGGGTTAGCCTTACAGTGGCATTCCTCTTTCCTTGCAGGTTGGGGACAAAGGGTGGCGATTGGGGGAGAGCGGTCTCAGAGGTACCCACTCAATTGTGGAGTGCCTCAGGGGGCGGTTCTCTCTCCAATACTATTTAACATCTTTATGCGCCCCCTTGCCCAGATTGCCCGGGGACATGGGCTGGATTGTCACCAGTATGCTGACGACACCCAGTTCTATCTATTGATGGGAGGCCGAGCCGCTCACGCCTCTATAGATCTGGACCGGGCATTGCAAGCCGTTGCTGACTGGATCAAGCTGAGCAGGTTGAAATTGAATCCAGAAAGACAGAGGTCCTTTGCCTAGGCCGTGGCGCCCCGGAAGGGGGGATTTCCCTCCCAGCTTTTGACGGGACCCCACTGATACCAGTGCGGAAAGTCAGGAGCTTGGGAGTGCTACTGGAGTGCTCCTTGACAATGGAGGCCCAAATAGCGGCCACTGCCAAATCCACCTTTTTTCATCTTAGATGGGCAAGGCAGTTGGCCCCCTTCTTGGAGCGGGGCGACCTGGCAACAGTGATCCATGCGATGGTCACCTCGAGATTGGACTACTGTAACGCCCTCTACATGGGACTGCCCCTGTACCGAACGCGGAAACTGCAGCTAGTGCAAAACACAGCAGCCAGGCTACTAGTGGGACTACCTTGGTGGGAATACATGTGGCCTAGGCTGCGGGAACTGCACTGGCTGCCAATTGTATACCGGGTTCGCTACAAGGTGCTGGTTATCACCTATAAAGCCCTATATGGCCGAGGACCTGCCTACCTCAAGGACCGCCTCTCCCCATATATTCCCCAGAGAGCACTGCGTTCCAGTTCACAAAATCTCTTGGAAATCCCTGGGCCTAAGGAAGCCAAACTTAAAACGACCAGGGAGCTGGCCTTCTCTATAAAAGCCCCCCAATGGTGGAATCAGCTACCGGAGGAGGTGCGGGCCCTGCGGGACTTCAATTAGTTCCACAGGGCCTGCAAAACTGCCCTCTTCCAAGAAGGCTTTAAGATGTAACCAGAATAAATATTATGCTGCCGGATAAATAGCACCACTGTATTGTTTTAACTTTTTATAATAATTTATATTTTTACTTATACTGTTATTGATTTTATCTGTTATTATGATATCATGATTCCGTATCATGTCCTGTAAGCCGCCCTGAGCCTGCCTCTGCGGGGAGGGCAGGGTATAAATAAAAATTTACTTACTTATTTACTTACTTCCTGGATGTTGCACTGGTATTTAGATGTTTACTGCCTCTAAATGTGGAAATTTCCTTATTGTCTACACTAACTGACAGCAGCTCTCTGGAGTTTCTGCCCATTCTCCTTTTCCATTATAAAACCCTAACTTAGCCATATATGCTGTTCTGTGAGTCTGCTGACCACCTCCTTAAGGAACAACATTTTGGGAGGATCAATAAGCTGCCTCCGGGAAGGGAAATAGGAAAGCGTTGATCTGTGAAGTCCCCGGATGGTTAGATTCACAGCATTTTCTCTTAGTCTTTTTTCTTACAGGATAGTTATGAAACAATAATGTCACCATTACCTCCTTGAAGAAAATGTGAATACCTATAATAAGGTGCATAATACTAGGGCAAAGGTTTGGCTATATTCATCAGCAAACTTTTTAAGAACCCAGTTTTTACTGCCATGCTCTCTTCCTCTGAGCATTGCATCTTGTTTCGGAAAGGTATGTTTAGGTTTGTTAAACATTTGTATCAAAGAATAATATTGAGCCACTATTGGGTTATCCCACAGACATCACCTGAAACTAGCTTTCCTGAGAGGATTTGGCTATTCTTCCAACATTCCTCAGCACTTTTTAAGCTATTCCACTCCCTCATGCCCCCCTCTCTGAATTCTTCCATGGAGTTTACTGCTTATGATTTGCTTATTTTGATGAGCAAAAAGAATGTAAAACAAGCAGCAGTTTCTCATTTGCCCAAAAAGGAAGGCAGAGGAAGTCAGTACAACAAACACTCAGGAAGGGTGGCTAATGATATAGGAGCATCACATACGCGGCAATATGGGAGCATTCTTCTCTTGATGCACGAGAGACTTCAGCACGTGCATGGGATTAATGGGTGGGAGACAAAGGAAAAGACCTTGAATTAACCACAAAAGCAATCTATGGATGGCAAGTCTCTCTATAAAGTGAATATATAGCATATTAATCATAACACAAGCAGCTGAATGCATGTAAATTAGATAAAAGACTTGGGCATAGGATACAGGACGTACAGAACATGTCAAACAATGCTTGTATTTCTGAGGGAGTTGCATACTGAGGATAAGAAAACTCATTTTTTAAAAAAGAAGAACTGGATGAACATCAGGAGTTTATCGTAACTGGAAGAAGAGCAGACAACAGCTTGGGCATTTTGTATGATTCAGTCTTTTTGGTCTTGACTCTAGTGTGCTGGATTTAACCATGAAAAATATGCTGAAGTTTATATATATATATATATATATATATATATATATATATATATATATATATATATATATATATATAAAAATTCCATCCAAGTGCTATGCCAACATTTATAGCCTGCAGCCATGGCTATGATCTGGACTGGAGGAAAGCTCATAGCATTCAGGTTTGTCCTGTCTTCTCATAAGAAGGACAACCTTCACAGGGTAATTTGCCTTTTAAAGGAGGTCACAAGGATGTTATTTTTGCAATAATCCAATCATTTGTAGGGGGAGAACCAAGCAGGAAAGTAGTGCTAGTCCTATATCAATATCATCGGAGAAACCCAATGGCAGAGTTACCCCCTTTGAAGTCCATTGCTGTCAATAGGCTAGGGGTCATTTTGTAGAAAAAAGAGGTGCTGGAGCTCATTAGCACAACTTATTTGCATATGCCACACATCCCTGACATCACCAAAGATGTACTAAATTATATCAGCTCAGCATCTACCTTAAAATGCTTCTTGAGTTATAATTGTCATAATAAAACCTTACTCCCCATCATACTTTTTAAATTACTTTCTCCTAGGTGGCCAAAGTGGCATGATGAAGATTTCCATCTATCTGCTTTATTTTGGCGGGGGGGGGGGGGATGTTAGAAAGTTTGCCAAATCTTAGAGTTCAGCAAAATTTTCACAGGGGGCTTGAACAATGGAGCCCAGATGCAAGTATTGGGGGGGGGGGCATTAAGAAAAAAAGAACACAATGAAATTTAGACGTTCCAGAACTCTGTTCCTGTGAGCTTCTGCCCAATATGAAGCCTGGCTAAAACTCTGCTTTAGGATGGTGCCATAAAATTCCCAACAAGCTCTCTGATTAAGAAAAAAAAATTGTCCTTTGAGCAGATGCAGATACAATGTACAGATCACTCTGTATATCCCTATATTTATTTTTTCTGTGATCTCTGCTAGATGAGGGTGTTTCACAAGAAGAATAGCAAGCTGGCAGCCATTTTTTCACTTCCTCATTCCATTTTGGAGCTATCTAAGTTTCTTTTTCTAAAAAAAAAAATCCTTTGTTGTTGTCATCATCATTATAAATCCATTTTTTTTGCATTTTGCCAAAGTTTCTTTGTTTCACCCCACTGCCCACAGTCTGCCATCATGGTTACTGGTCTGGAACAAAGCTTTCAAACACACTGAAAACTGGCAAGAGAAAGTATGCAAAGCAGAACAAAACAGTAAACCAGCCATTAAACAGAGAGAGGAATCAAAACAAAATAATGCAGAAAATCTTGGGAGAATAATATTGATTCAGGCATCCTTCTTCAACAGATGATGATTCTTAATCTGAAGACAAGAGGTGAAGGGTTTGGCAATCCATGGGAGGCTGAAGATCAAATCCTGGCTCAACCAAGAATCTTAACATGCCTCTCTCTCTCTTGACATGCCTCTTTGTCTCTTAACATGCCTCTTAACACGACTCTCTCTCTCTCTCTCTGTCCCCTAGTCAACTCACAGGTTAGTTATGGGGACATCATGAGTTGAAGATATAGTAAAACCCACCCATACTTTCTATAGGGCAGAAAAATATAAATAACCCTTAGAATATCATGTTCAAGCATTTGATTAAGACTGATTTTTTTAAATTCATTTTTCCTATTTTTCAGCATCTTTATGACCAGGGGTTGTTTTGTAAAAAAATAGGTGGTGGAGCTCATCCAGAGATTGTTATGCAGCTGCAAATACTATTCCATGGACAAGGAGGTGGAACTCTCAGAAGGAGGAGGTGGAACTGTCAGAAAGGTTCAGGAGCTGTGCTCCTGTGAGCTCCCACTGAATCAGAGGCCTGTTTATGACATATATTAGTCTTAAACTGCTCAGTAGATACCCAGGTACCCCAATATTTGTTACAGCCAGAGCTAATATACTGAAAAGCAAAGCCAGAAGGACAATTTTACAGCTCACAGCATATATACTAACTTCATAGAAGATCCATATCAGCACGAATCACAATTTAGATTCGTCAGGTGGACCATCATAACAGGACATTCTGGTCTAGTAGCTAAGGTGGTAGAGTGCTTCTAGAAATGAGGATGCCTGCTCATTTAAATTTACCAACCTGAAGAACAGCTAAGGGTTTGGGTTTTTTGTTTTGTTTTTTTGCTACAATCAGTTATATATAATAGTTATCGATACAGAATCATAGAAATGGAACAGGATCAAAATTATGCATGTTCCTTTGTCATTCCAAAATGTGTACCCTAGTCACCAGTCCTCTTGGAAATCCTGAAAAATCAATGTAGAAAGCCCGGTTTGGCTTTTGCCATAATAAAATTGTCCAAGTTTCTCTATAGTTTAAATTTGGTCCACACTCCAAATAATGTCAGCATATAAACAAACTCTGTTTAATATGTATTCCCAACAGGGCTTTTATTTTTAGCAAGAATGCAATTTTGGCTGGTTTGGCATACGGGGTGTGGCCTATATGCAAATGAGTTCCTGATGGGCTTTTTCTTCAAAAAAAGCCCTGATTCCCAATATTATCTAATAAATAGTTTCCTTGTATCAGGGCTACTGTCACAAGAGAGGAGGTAGTAGGGAATGGGAGGGTGGGAACTGAGCCATCTGAAGAAAACACACGGCTGAACCTCTTCCCTTTCCCCTCTGTAGGTAATTTAACCACTATTTGTCCAATGATTCAGGCCAAAGGGCAAGAAACAAAGGGCTCTTGGTCTGTCACAACAGGCCTGTGTGAGCAGTGCTGCCAGAGCTAGGATCAACCTAGGAAGACTACTGAAAAGGTGTCCTAAGTACTAGTTTGTATCGTTCTCTCTCCCTCTCTGTGTAGTATGTAAACTGCTTTAAGTCTCCAGAGAGTCAGAAAAGAAGGATAAAAATGTCTACATTTAATAAATAAAAGATAAATTGTTTTGCTGTTATTTCCTGGGACTGCTAGATCATATCACTCTACCCTTATTATGCATATTCACGTTAATATTTTAAGGTTCAGAATTACCATCCTGGCTGTTCTCAGGGTTGGAGGGGCTTACAGTTCAGATAATTTTTTTTCTTTAGCAAAACTGAATTGCCAGTGAATGATAATGTGCATCATTTAGACCTACATGATATAACAGGGTCAGAGACTGGGATCTTTCAAATTAAATCACCATATTTCATTTAGTGGTTATGCAGTGTCATTGAGTGGCATCTCCTGGAACAGCCAGCTTCAGACACTTTCAGAGGCATGAAAAATGGGATTGCCCTTGATACATATAATCTATATGATATCTAACTCCTACAGCTGAACCCATAGCTGAATTTTGGTTGTATCTGCCTAACTTCAGTGGAAACCCCAGTATACTGTAAATCATCCTTTATACATGAGAAATAAACCCAAAACCACAGGTAAACAAACATCAATGTAGCTACCATTTAATAGTATTAATTCTTCTTTCCCATTTTTATCAGTATAGTTTCTCCTCATGATAGTTGCAGGAACATCAAAGTCAGAAATAACACAAGGTCCTAAGAGAGCAAAGCAGGCCGAGATGAGCTGGTTGCTCACTTTGTGGCTTCTGCACAACATCAAGGCTCAGTGTATGCAGCCCACTTCTACAGTTAACACCTGTGTAGCATTCAATAAACCAGTCCCACAAGCCTCATTTGGTATCTCCAATGTGTCGTCTGTTATGTTCCTGTCAATGATGGAGCACATAATTCATTTAGAGGGGCAGGTTGAAGTGTTCACGAATGACAAATTAAGATTTACTTCTAACATCCCTGATGGGTCTTGTTGCATTTTCCAGGTTTATAGATCTGTTTCATGGGAATGCAGTTGATAAAGTTGCATTTGTGGGTTGTTTATTTAATGAACAAAGGACCCATTATGTATTTGTACCTGGCTTAGACATGAATGGAGATCAGGAACTTACAATTTGCAAGCGATTCTTCCTGACTTTCACAAATTTGAACAAAATATACAAGTTTGAGGCAGGGGGGATCCATAGAGCCCAACTGAATGGAATATGGTCCTATGTGCTCAAAAGGATTTTAAACACTAGTGTTTAACAGTGCCACCCAAAGACAAGACAATCTCTAGGAATAGGCAGCATTGCATGTAATTCACACACAGAATCCCATCTTTAAATTACATCATCCCAAAGTAGTGTAACAAGTTCATAGGCTTCATATCAGCTTTCCTACTCTACTTTTTCTTACTAGATTGGCACAAGTTGCATCAGTTCTATTTGATTCAAGTTGTGATCTATAAACTACTTAAGTAAGCAGTAGATGCACTAAATATGTTGAGCCTTTTGTGCTTCATCGGGGCTAATTAGGTCCTTTTCAGACAGCCTATCTAATCCATTCTAGTAACTGGTTATTAATGGGTTTTTGTTATTGTTGCTGCTGTTGTTATTGTTGTCATCCAGCAACATTCCATACAGACAAAAAGCTTGCATATTGCACTGGGCATGGGCACCTCAAGATCATAAATCTATGCAGACAGGAAGAATGGGAGGTGTGCATTGAGAGCAGGGGAGAGAGAGGAATAACTGGGGCAATTTAAAAGGAAGAGGTTCTTGGAGATTTCTTAAACCCATGTTGCTGAGAGGGAAGGGAAGTAGCTGGGAAAAGGGAACCCCCCTCAACATGGGAGAAAACCAGGGGTGCAAATGCTACAGTGAAAGTAGCAGTGTTCAATGGGATCCTGCAGAGGAGAAGCAATGGTGGTGTGGCAGCCTCCTGTGACTGACACAGGACTCGTAGAATCATAGAGTTGGAATGGGCCATACAGGTCATCAAGAGCAAATGTACTGAAGTCAGTGGGGCTACTCTCATGTAAATCTGCACATTGTTTAGCACCGTATGTCTGTGGGGGTCTATGCATTTTAATGGAATTGCCAAAACACTAAACTGTGGGATTGGTTCAGTGCAGTAGCACTCGACATAAAATGTTAGAACGCCAAAAAAGAGTGGGGGCGGGGGGAAAGGGGTGCTGTTTGAAATGGCCAGATTGCTTCAGAGACAGCTTGTTAATGGAAGGAAATTCACTGTCCGAAGCCCCTGTCCCCTTATCACTTTACTTGAAATTGAGACAATGATAAATAACATCTAGTTTAAAATGTGAAAAGGATCTTAATTTTGGTCACTAGCATTACTGGAGGGTTCTACAGCAGAAAGTAACAAACTTTTAAAAAATAAAGTCTCCCTTTCAATTTCCAGCATTGAACAATGGGTTGAATTGGAGACTGATGGAATTCTTTTCAACTCTGTGATTCCAAATGTCAGTTTTGTGCCTCCAGAAGCACTACTATAACTAGGTAATCCTAAACAAAGCAGCATTCTTCCAAGACTGTTGAAATTAGAGGGTTTAGAAGGATATAGCTCTGTTTAGGATTGCATGGTTATCTGTGCTTTAAGAACTGATTTCTCAGGACTGCATGGGGTCAGATTGTCGCTAGCATGCTCATATAAACACTTAGAAGTGCTTGTAGACTTTTCCTTGCTCTTAGAAAAATAGGTAGGAGCTTTTGCCAGGAATGGTGTTTTGCAACTCAGTCATGTGATAAGGTGACTTTGTCCATGGGGTCACAAAGAGTTGGACTCAACTGTGCAGACTGAGCAACAACCTGTGATAAGGTATCCTTTCTTCTCAATTCAGCAGAACAAGCCTGGCTGATTCATGCTACTGTATAACCTCACAGTGCTACAACACATTCTATGCAGGGCTGCCCTTGAAAACGACTCAAAACTTCATCTAGTGCAAAAATCTGGCAATTTGGCTATGTTTGTTTCCCAGTTTGAAAACCTAGGACCCAAGTACTTAAAAAGGACCATTTCTCCCAATATGAAGCTATGTGCCAGCTTAAATTTACCCATCTGCGGCTGCATTTATCCTCAGTAAAATCATGGGGCGTTTTTCATTGCTGACCCACTAGTTTTCTGGACTGATTTGGTAGAAGATATAAGAAAGATTTCTTTGTTTTTTGACTTTAGTATAAAACTTTTTAAATTTCAGAGAGCTTTTTATTTCTAAATGCTGTTGCTGGTCTGCTTCTGTCACATACCATTGTTGTTGCAGGATTATTGTTAATATTATAGCTAATAGTTAAAATAGCCATTCCTGGCAACTAACCCCACCCCCACTTTATGCAATATTTGAGGAGGTCAGTTTCAATGAATCTGAAGGAGTGTACATGCTAAGTCTCTCAGTTCTTGCTTGTACCCAGAACTGAACTTTATTTGACTTGTAGGTACCACTGGACTCAAATCTCATTCCCACATCTGTTTGTTAACTCTTGTATTTGTATGCTAATTTACTGTTATTCATAGATCTTTCTTGTATCCCAGCTATAATCACCCAGTACTTAAGTATCTTGATTCTAAATGGCCCTTATCGAAAGCAAACACCCCCCATCCCAGTCCCTATAAGTAAGACCTGAGGAAACTGTTTCAATATATCTGATGAAGTGTGCATGCACATGAAAGTTTATACCATGAATATACCATGAACTTTATTGGACTTAAAGCTGCCACTGAACTCAAACATTGTTCTGTAAATATTATAGTTGTTTTTAATATTCTTTGTAAACTACCTTGAGCGTTTGGGAAAGGCAGGTGGGATTAAGCAAAATAAACCCAGGTAGATCATTGGCAAAGTTCAGATTTACAAGGAGGAGAGTTACATAAACTCTCTTGCATCAATGGTCAGTTCAAGTGGTGGGACATGCAACACGTTTGGTTGCTTTATTTGAGATGCCCCATTCCAGACCCCTCTCATGTTTCTATACAGACCCATAGAGAGGCATTTTCAAGACAAGTTATAGTTGTCACTATGAAGACGAAATACTCAAAACATGCAATTTATTTGATGTAGTACAATAATCTTCTGACTTCACCATGTCAGAAGTGAACATAATAGCTGATTCTTTCAGAACCATTGATTTGTGTTGATTCTAGGCCATCTCTTGCTGAGCAGTTCTCTCTGGGCATGCCAAAGTAAACAAGATAAACTGTGATTAAAAAGTAGAATTGGATTCTGGAAAACTGTAGTAGATTGTGGCTCAAGCAACTGGATGGGCAATGCAGAAAAAAAGTCCTCGATTATCATGTGTTTGCTAACAGAATCTTTGTAAAATGCTGGATTTTCAGAAACAGATTGTTAAACTCCTGCGTGCAAGCTTGGGTAAACTATGGCCAACAAATCATAACACTGGACTTAGAGTGACTTTGCCTTGGAGCAGAATCAACACCAGCAAGAAATCTTTCTCTTTTCGAATCCATGGCTAGCTGGTAAATTTATTTTTGCTGCTAACTGATTTTAGCACTGCACTTCCTTCTTGTTTGCCTCTTCCAGAGAGTTCTTAATTCCATGGATCAGTTCACTCATTATATATCTTTCACACCAGTTGAATATAAACTAGGGATGATTGAATCCACAACTCTTTGCTTTTTTGTCATTTCATCCCTCCTTTCACAAAAATATTCCAGCAAAATATATGATTTCAACAGTATTTGTGTATCAGTAAACCAGCACTATACATAAAAATTGACTATAAATGAAGTAAATAAATAAAATAGGATGTATAAATATTGTATAAATTGTGTATAACCATATAACATGTGTCCAGAATATACAGGAAAGAGGCTGTAGCATAGTAGCAGGGCATCTGCTTTATATTCTGAAGGTTCCAGATCCCCAGAATATCCAGTTAAAAGTATCAAGCAGCAGATAATGGGAAGGACTCCAAAATGAAGGCTGCCACCAATCAGAGATGAGTAGAAAAAGCGACCTGGATAGACCAATAGCCTGACCAGGGCTTTTTTTTTGTAGCAGGAACTCCTTTGCATAGTAGGCCATACCCTCTTGATGTAGCCAATCCTCCTGGAGCTTACAGTAGGCCCTGTACTAAGAGCCTGTAAGCTCTTGGAGGATTGGCTACATCAGGGGTGTGTGGCCTAATATGCAAAGAAGTTCCTGCTACAAAAAAAGCCCTGAGCCTGACTCGTATATAGCAGTTTCATGTATGGTCACGAACAAACAGAACCAGCAAAAAGCAGACAATTGAAACTGGCAAATTATATGTGTGTGTGTACACACACACTCACACACATAACAGAGAACATTTGCTCTTCTATCATATAGGAATCCTAAAGAACTATGGACGGAGGTTCGTGACATTGTACAGAAGGCAGCAATCAGCACCATCCCAAAGAAAAAGAAATGCAAGAAAGCAAAGTGGCTGTCTGATGAGGCTTTACAAATAGCTGAGGAAAGAAGGAAAGTGAAAGGCAAAGGTGAAAAGGAAAGATTCACCCAACTGAATGCAGATTTCCAGAGAACAGCAAGGAGAGATAAGGAGGCCTTCCTGAAGGAACAATGCAAAGCAGTAGAGGAAAATAATAGAATAGGAAGGACAAGAGTTCTCTTCAAGAAAATAGGAGAAATCAAGGGAACGTTTCGTGCAAAGATGGCCATGATAAAGGACAAAAATGGTAGGGAGCTAACAGAAGCAGAAGAGATCAGGAAGAGGTGGCAAGAATACACAGAAGATTTATACAAGAAGGATCACAATGTCCTGGACAACCATGACAGTGAAATCGATGACCTTGAGCCAGACATCCTGGAGTGTGAAGTCAAATGGGCTTTAGAAAGCATAACTAACAACAAAGCGAGCAGAGATGATGGTATCCCAGTTGAGCTATTAAAAGTCCTAAAAGAGGATGCTGTTCAAGTGATGCACACATTATGTCAACAAATTTGGAAAACACAACAGTGGTCATAGGATTGGAAAAGATCAGTTCATATTCCAATCCCAAAGAAGGGTAATGCCAAGGAATGTTCAAACTATCGCACCACTGCACTCATTTCACATGCTAGCAAGGTCATGTTAAAGATCCTACAAGCTAGGCTTCAGCAGTACATCAATCGGGAACTACCAGAAGTTCAAGCTGGGTTTCGGAGAAGTAGTGGAACTAGAGATCAAATTGCCAACATTCAATGGATTATGGAGAAAGCACGGAAGTATCAGAAAAACGTTTATTTCTGCTTCACTGACTATGCTAAAGCCTTTGATTGTGTGGATCACAACAAACTGTGGCAAGTCCTTAAAGAGATGGGAGTACCAGACTACCTCACATATCTGCTGACAAACCTGTATAAGGATCAAGAAGCAACTGTCAGAACAGGATATGGAGCAACTGCTTGGTTTAGAATAGGAAAAGGAGTTCAACAAGAATGTATATTGTCACCCTGCTTATTTAATTTATATGCAGAGTACATCATGCGGAATGCTGGCCTGGATGAAGCATAAACCGGAATTAAGATTTCCAGGAAAAACATCAACAACCTCAGATATGCAGATGGCATTACTCGAATGGCAGAAAGTGGGAAGGACCTAAAGAACCTCTTGTTGAGGGTGAAAGAGGAGAGCACAAAAGTAGGCTTGAAACAACGTCAAAAAAACTAAGATCATGGCCTCTGACCCCATCACACCTTGGCAACTAGAAGGGGAAGACATGGAAGTAGTGACAGACTTCACATTTCTGGGATCCAAGATCACTGCAGATGGTGACTGTAGCCATGAAATTAAAAGACGTTTGCTCCTTGGGAGGACAGCTATGGCGAACCTGGACAGTATAATAAAAAGTAGAGACATCACCCTGCCAACAAAAGTTTGTATAGTCAAAGCGATGGTATTACCAGTAGTAATGTATGGCTGTGAGAGCTGGACCATAAGGAAGGCTGAGCGCAGAAGAATAGATGCTTTTGAGATGTGGTGCTGGAGAAGACTCTTGAGAGTCCCTTGGACTGCAAGAAGATCAAATAGTCGGTCCTAAGGGAAATCAACCCAGATTGTTCACTGGAAGGTCAGATGCTGAAGCTCAAATGAGAAGGGAGCACTCCCTGGAGAAGTTCCTGATGCTGGGAAAGACAGAAGGCAAAAGAAAAGGGGGACGGCAAAAGATGAGATGGCTGAACAGTGTTACTGATGTAACAACACGAATTTGAGCAGACTTCAGAGGATGGTGGAAGACAGGAGGGACTAGTGTGACTTTGCCCATGGAGTCACAAAGAGTCGGACTCAACTGTGCGACTGAACAACAACAACAACATATAGGTAGCTGGTCCACTGTTATGTCCGTAAGTCTGAACTAAGATAGCAATGGGAAAGATAAGGTGAGAAAGAGAAGTAAACAGCTTGACATTAACTTCACTTTTACCTACACTGCCCTGCCTCCCATTTTGTTTTAATCAGGGGGAGAATGTCATTCTCCAATACAAGTATATCTTGGCCAATACAAACATGACTGCCTACACTAATTTCCAGATGTTTTCAGTATAGATGCTTCACACCAGCTGCTCATTCAATCAGTTTCAACTGAGCGCTGCCCTGTGGTAAACTCATTGTAGACAATCTTCTTTCCTGCAGTGAAGTGATAGTTTAACATCCTCCTAAATTATCCTCCCTCTCTCTTGCTGTAACTGTTGGAGGTGATACTTAAAGATACTTGGAGACTGTAGTTTATGTGTGAAGCAGACAGATTGCATTTGTAATATCTAACACGCAATAACAACAATAAAATAGGCTGACGTGTATTTTTCTGTGTAAACAGTTTCTTCTGAAGATGGAGCCAGTGAAATGTTTTGAGAACTTTGACTTTTATGACTGCATTTATAATCTCTTTTGGAACGTTTCCTCATGGAGCCACATTTGTCTATTTTATATTCTCTGGAGAAATAAAAAGTGTTTAAACATAAAACAGGGATGTGATGGGCATTTTACGAGGGCTCCAACAAGATGCGCAGAAGGACAAACTATGCTGGGACGTAAATGATGTGGGTGGGAGCTGTGGAAATATCTGACTTCCAAAAACAGGTGAGAAAAGAAGAGCCCGGAGCAAAAATAACTTCTAACAGAGATACAGAAGATACATTCCATTATGAGGAAGGGAACATGTTGATTGGCTCTGGTGTGTTAGAAGAAAAATTGAGTATGGAATCTGTAATCATGATGAAATGATTAAAAACTAGTGATCAATTGGTCTCCACAACATAGACTGTTATATGATATACCTAGCAAACATTTGAGAGTGTTGACAGAGATGTCATGTCCAGAGGCAGTAAATTTTTAAATACCAGTGCTAGGAGGTACTATCAAGGGAAGCCTTCATCTCTATGCCTTGTTTGTTGGCCCTCCAAGATAACTGGTTTGCCAGTGTGTGGAACTCATTTGGACTACTAGATGAAGCACAGTTCAAAGAAATAAACTTGCATTTCATTGGAACAGATTATATTTCTAAAATCCAGAAATCCCATCCTAAAGTGGCTGGTTTGTGACCTGCTTTTCCAAGATGAGACTTGGAAGTGTATTGACCACAGTTCAAGAGTCTTCAGTAATATTAATAATAATAACTGTGTGGCCAACAGAAATTAATGAAGAGACTAAAACCAGGAGCCATATCCCTCTGGTGTTACAGTTCTGCTCTGCAGAATTTCCAAGCAGTGCTTCCATCAGGCCCAGACTGTTTGGTGGAAGTCTGGAACCCCAATTCATGGACCCAGCATGCGACCCCAAAAGCAGCCAATAGTAAGTACACCTTACTATCTCAAGTCTCTCTCCCCTCCCCAAGATCATTAAGTCCGAACTTTTAAATCACTTAATTATACCACTGTTTCCAAGCAGGGTAGTCAAGTCCTATCTGGCTCCTGGGTCCTTTCTGGGATTTTCTGCTGCATGCATTTTGTGCACATTGCATGATGACGTCACCCAGAAGTGACATCACTGAATCACCAATGTGGAGGGAGGCGAATGATACTTTAATTTTGGGGCAAAATTCTTATTTTTCTCCCCTGAAACCATAGAATTGGCCCAAAAATTAGAGCATCACCCCCGACATCAGTGACACAATTATGTCACTTTCGGGTGATGTCATTGCATTGAGAGATGTTGCACAGTGACATCCCTGTTTGGGGGTGGGGTTTCCCCTGTCAGCCAGCTGGCCTGTGGGGGAAACCCTCAAAAGCGGGGGAATCCCTGCTGAGAATGGGAGCTGGGAACCCTATTTCCAAAGATGCTTTCTGAGACTGGTTATATTCAACAAGATTTTCTGGGTATAAACTTTTGAGAGTCAAAGTTCCCTTTGTCAGATCTGATGAAGGGAACTTTGATTTTTGAAAGCTCCTACCCTGAAAATCTTGTTGGTCTCTGAGGTGCTACTGGACTCAAATATAGCTGTTCTCTTGCAGATCAACATGGCTATCCTCTGAAATGTTCTGAAACTGGTGGCTCACATTTAGGCTATAGAACACTAACAAGAACAGAATCTATATAGCACAAGGAAGGTAAAATCAAAATAAATATGAGTTCACATCACTATAAGCCTTCCCTCTGTCAGTTATTGAACAGTACTAGGGGGTGTTCTTTACTTGAGAGAACAGATCTTAATTCCTACAAGCTTTGAATATATAGTTATGATGCCTTCCTATTAAAACCTCAGACATCTAGATGCTATTGTCTCAGTACAGATATCAGTGAGATATTTAAGTTCTACAGGAAAAAGATTACTGACCATGATTAGGCTATTCTAAAAATTGTCCAACGTTTTCCTCCCTGAGCAATACTGGCTTTGCTCAAGGCATTTTTTGGGCACCAGGAAGGGCTTCTAGCTGAGTGCAGAGTTTATATTTAATTTTATCTCATCACACTCTCACAAAATAATTGCATGTTTATGAGCAGCCCTAGCTGTGAAAGGGCAGACAGATTTTTGTCTGGTTCATTTAATTTCTTCTGTGCCTGGACTCTTGCAAAGTGTTTTGGGAACCCTGTCCTTCTGCTCTGTTAAACAATGACCCGTATTAGAAATGTTTAGAAGTAGACAGCAGAAAAGAGGAATATGTACCGTGCAAGGTGGGCTGCTTTTCTACTCTATTTTATACCAGTCTATTATCATATATCCAACAACTGTGGGTGGTCCCACTTTGTGGATCAAAAATTAGCAACAAGGGGACATCCAAAGCCAAAAATATGATAGGTTTTTTAAAGTTTCAGGGTTAAACCTTCCCTCTGCCAAGTTACAGTGCTAGGGATTCCAAAGCAACACAAAATTTCATCCAGCAATGAGGGCTGATTCCAGAAGGAAGTGACAGTGGGTGGGGAATGGGAACTAGAAAAGGACAGGGGATGGAAAGGAGACACTATAAGAACTGTGAGAGGAAGGAAAGCCAGCAACAGGGTATAGTGGAGGGAAGAAAAAAGGGCAGCCACTAAAAGCACATAAGAGGAGAGGGGAAGAGTCTGCATGGATAGAGAGAAGAACAGTGTTCACAAGCCAGAGTCTCCAGGGTAGGCAGCAGGAGAAAAGAGGATGAAGACAAGGAAGGGGAGAAGAAGCAGAGATGGCAAGTTGTGGGCATATGATAGGGCTAGCTGAAGATGATGGCTGGTGAATGTTAAAGCAGGAGGAAAGAACGGGCAACTGGGCTTGTGACAGTTTCAGAAACCATTCTTAGCAAGGAATGTCTGCAGATGCAGGGCTCTCTTTTCCTACTATTGTAGGCATTCCCATACATAGAGCAACGGTTTGGATTGTCCAAGGAGTAGCTTTCTGCACAGGAATACCTGCAAAGATGAAAAGAAAAAATTGGTATACATAGGCTGCTGTCCTAAGGACACATTCCTGGCAGTAACCACCATTGAAACACATGTGACTTACTTTTGAGTAGATCTGGTTAGGATTGCTCTAAAAGGGAATGTTCAGATTTTCTTGCTTCTCACAGTCACCAGTTCTTGTGGGAATACAATTCAAATACTGCTGCAGCAGGGTTGAGTGGCTCTTTAACTCACCAGGTGTGTTCCTTTAACTCACCAGGAGAAGGTTAGCTAAGCCTCAACAATGCCAGCTTGGCTTTCTCCGGGGCCACTTTAACATCCCTTTCTGTCCCTATGCTGCTGAATATCCTATTCCATTCCATTATTTATGACTTTTCCAAATGGCTTTATAGCCATTGTATCTAAGATCAATGCATCATGATATTGTAATACACAATGAATGACCTATTTTGAGGGTTTCTGTGGAAGTATGTGAGGTGGGATTTACTTTTGTACACCTTTTTGTACCTTCAGTAACCCAAACAATCTGCAGTCCTCAGGAACTGATACAGACGAATGAATAGGTTTCTAAACCACACTGATAAACTTTATTACACTTAAGTTTCTTTTCTGGACAGAAGGCTTTATATATATATTAATATATATATTTATATTTATATAATATATATATTTATATATATATTAATATGCTTAATTCTCTAAAAGTCTAAGTCCCAATTCCCATTTCAGGTTAGAGGCCTCTAATTTTCTTGGCTTGACGAGCACAGAGACAGCCTTCTGTCTCTAATACCAGTCAACAGCTTTCCCCAAAAATTTCAGGATTTTTAACTTTATCACTCATCTCTATTTCTTCGTCATCTTATCATATACATCATCAATCTCCAGTTGCATCAACAGATGGTCTCTCGCATCTGCCAATGGACCAGTTATCTTTACTCTATCCAGTTTATCTCCTACCTCTTAACATCAATAATTATGCTGCCAAATCAGTCTATTTAAGGCTAAGGTTGCCCTCAGATAACTTTTACCTTTAACCTACTTAAATTATAAGGTAGAGTTAGGTTGACTCTAGAACTGGGTAAGTAGCTAGCTCTAAGCCTAAGTGCTTGATAGTGCTGCATAGCCAAGTGCTGGGTAGCTTGGACTCCTGATGGCCATTTTCATAAGAGAACCAACCCCCAAAAGAGAAATTCTGCCACAGTATGAAGACTTTCTGTTGATAAAAATAGGAAGAATATCATATGCAAATGATAGTATATTTTATACTTTCTAGAATCTGCAGGAACTTGCAATCTAGCCATACTAGGCTGATGCTGAGTAATTCAGTTATACAGATAACCTATAGTTTGTGACATGGCTACTTCACTCATTCCTCATTCTTTAATTCCTCATTCTTTAATTCCAGAGAACTGCATGTACTTAACTACACCGGCTGCATATCTCTCATTACTGGTGGTACCCAAACATAGAAGAGCCTACACGTTGGCTAGATGGCAGGTTCTTCCTTCTGCAGTCCTTGATGGAAAATATAAAAAGATTCCCTTGAATCAAAGACTATGTATCTGTGGATCTAATGAGATTGAATCAGTTGAGCATATCCTACTACACTGTAATATGTATGTGGATATCCGTGTGAAATTCATTGTCCCTCTGCTTCAACCTTACCCCGGACGTTCTGATAAAGAAATCACATCAAATCTTCTGAAAGGGACTAACTCTTGAACAACTATTAACTGTGCAAAATTCTTTGCAGCTGCTTATAGAATACGCCAAAATCCACAGCAACAAGTTGATTTGTTTTATTACAGGGTAAAATTGAATTTTTATTTAGTTTTATATTATTTCCCTCGATTGATACCTTTTTGTTTTATTCTGATCTATGATCGTAATAAATATATTTATTGATTGATTAACATGGCTACTATTATACTTATTTTACCTCAGAAGAATAAAATTGCCTCTGAAATTTTGCCTAAAGCAAAATTCAGTATGAATTTGTAAAGTCCTGAGGGATTTTAATGGAATCTAAAAGAGTTTTATTAGAGGAACCAACTTTTCTCCAGGGAATTCTACACTTTCCTGTGGTGCCTGCATTCTCAAGATGACCCTACAAAACATTTCAAGGAAAGAGCAAACTTTTTTGTATAAGAATCGGCAGCATTTTTTCAAGAGACAACAAATAAAATATAATTTTTAAAAATCAGCCAAGAAGTAGTTTAGCGTTCATTCTTGACACTAGTAAGTCCTTTTTGCCTCTGAAAGAACTTTCATTGTAGAGAACAACAAAGGGCAGGTAAGTGTTTCAAGCCTCTTCAAATTTCCCTCATCTTGAGGGAATTAGCATTCAGGATTCCAAAGAGAATTTGGTTTCCATATGGTCACTAATTAAGAGTATAATGTTTGCATGGGCCCCTTGCGTGCTTAAGATTGCAGCCTCAGACAGTAATTCTCAAATCATTAAATTGGAAGTAATTTAACAATGTCTTGTTGATTTCCATGGGACTGTGATAAAGCAAGTAGCTTTCTGATTGCAACTTTTGTCTCTTTGTCACACTGGCAAGTTCAATGAGATTTTAAGAATAATAAGTTACCATGACTTTGTTAAATATAAACTGTGTTATAGCATAAGTGGCCTATTCACTCCATTAGTATTTGGGATTAGTCTCCAAAATTCCAAAAACATAGCAAGAGCAATTGTATTATAAATGTTTAGCATTTGCACATTTTCTGCATTGCTTTCCCTTCTATGTCCCTGCCCTTCTGTTTCACTTGCCTTTCACCCAGCCCATATAAAAGCAGGGGGGGTGCCTTGTAAAAGAGGTGTTTTCCTTGGTAGCCTTGATCCAGGGGATGTTGTGGTTGGGGCAAAACTGCATGGCTTATTTCCCTAGTAATCCAGTCTTGCCCATTAGCATGCCTGTCTGCCCAAGCTGACAGTGCAATTGTATGAAGATTTCTACATCTAAATTCATGGATTTCAATTGATTTAGACAAGATTTCTCTAGGATTATGATTTGAGGGTGCTAAATCTTGGTGCAAATTCTTTCTGCATTCTCACACTGAAAGTTGTCATTCAATACAGTAAAATCTGAGCATGCAGTAAAATGATGAGTACTACTAAATGATTAGCATTGCCTACTGCATAAGCGCAAAATCAGCTCATACACTCAAAATGTCACTGATCTGAAATTATGCATGACCTACCTATCCAGGGATATATATATAATCCAACCAAGCCTGAAAATTACGACCAGGAGCCAACAGAAGCCACCCAGTTTCCATATGTATACTGCCAACTGCATAGATGAAAAACTATTCAAAATACTATTATAGTTAGGTCTTGTGTCTCTGCTCAATATGAGGTGCTTAAAAGAAAGTAGATATTGCAAGCAAGCTAAATCACATATCTGTGAAAAACAAATCACCTTTATATAAAAACATACTGCAAAGAGCACATTTTGCCATTGATCTATGTAATCATCAATATATCTACTTCTCAGTGTGGCCAAATCTGTAGGTACTTAAATTCGAAGACTGGAGCAATGAACAAACAGATCTTTCTACAGACCTGAAAAATGCCCCAAGCTTGCAGAAAAATCTGAAATCTAAGAAGAGAGGTGAACCTCCAAAATAATATAATAAAAATAATTAAGGGTGGTTTATTGTTAGGGTGGGGTTTATAATTAATAATTAGCCATTAGAATTAAATTAAGTATTTTAGCCAATTAATTTAAAAGGGAGATTGTGGGCTGGGTTTTAACTGGGTTGATTAACTTTAGAATTGGCAGGTTGGCGTGGCGGAGTGGATTGGGGAGTTAATCAAATGTAGGGTGTGAGTTGTGCGTCTGTAGTGGTTATGACAGAAGTAGAGATCAGTGGGAGATGACTGGCCTAGGGATTGCAGTGCTCCTGGGGAGGGGGAGGTATGACGGTGGGAACAGACAACGATATAAGGGAAGGAGACCGAGACCAGACAGTGATCGACTGCCTTCCAGTCTGTGTCCCATCCTGAGGGTGACAGGTAGAGGGGCCAGGTTGAATGACCCGCTTCTGTCATTGGTGATATGCAATGCCAGGTCCATAAATAATAAGACTTCTGTCCTCCAAGAGTTTCTACTCGAGCAGGATGTGGACCTGGCTTGTGTGACTGAGACCTGGGTACGAGAGGGAGGCACAGTGGCTCTCTCACAAACGGTTCCCCCGAGTTACTCAGTCTTTCACCAATCACGGACTAGTGGGCGGGGGGGGAGGAGTGGCCCTATTCATATGAGAGGCTTACTCCTTTAGGGCTCTCCTGGCCCCAGAGATCGATGGTATTGAATGTGCCGGTCTGGCGTGGGAGGTTGGAGAGGGGTTGGCGATTTGGCTGGTGTACCGTCTGCCTAAAGCACCAGCCAACGCCTTACCATCCCTGATCGAGGCTGCAACAGGCTGGGCATTGGAGTACCCAAGGCTTGTGATCCTGGGTGACTTCAATGTCCATGCTAATGACGCGGCCTCTAGTCAGGTGATGGACCTAGTGTCATCCATGGCGACACTAGGACTCTCTCAGTTTGTTACATCCCCAACTCACCAGGCAGCGTACATGTTAGACTTGATCTTTGCGGCCAGGGTTATGGTGGACAATATAACTACAGAAGTGGTGCCATGGTCGGACCACTTCACCCTCAAGGCTCGTGTGGATGCTCCACTCCAAACCCATTTAGGCAATGAGCTTATTATGGCTCGCCCGCGGAGTCAGATGGATCTGGAGCAGTTCGAAATGGCTCTACGGGATCCCTGTACCCCTGGCGATTCTCTCGATGATCTGGTTGATACCTGGCATGGCCAGCTCTCCAGAGCCATCGACGAGATCGCATCTCGATGCTCTCTGTGCCCCCATGTTAAGCTTGTTACACCTCAACTAACTTTTATTGGGGAATATTAATATTTTCTTAGCTCAAAATGGTGAGTCTACGAGAGGTGAGCAAGGATCTCTGTCTATGTTTACAGAGATAGACCACTGAAAATCCTTTAGGAATTTTTTCACCTTCACATAATTGGCCCATGTGGAGTTGTTTTCCGCCTACTTTGTACTGCCTTGTAGCGTTAGGTTTTATTGGTAGGAGTTTAGTTCGGTCACAGGCTGGAGGATGTATTGGCCACAGTGTTTTCAGGGAGCACCTATGGCCTAGCACCAGTGGTGCAGGTGGTCTGTATGAACCGCAGATGGGCTACACGGCTCAGGGCGGGGAATGCAGATCACGGAAAAGCCTCACCTGGGTGGATCTTTCCATGGGGGATTGATGCTAGCCCAGGTGGAGAATGGCTGGGGGCCTGGCCGCTCAGCTACAACCCGAATACGGCGGGCTTGTGCTGGGGGCAGGGTGGCTTGCCCTCTAGGACAAGGCGGGGTCAGGGGGTGACCCCAGGGTTTGTCCCGTTTAGGCCCCATCCCTGCCAGTTATAGGTTCATAAGTTCTTTAAATAAAGTGGCCCAGTTTTTTATACCCAACACTTTGTGTCTGTCTCTTCATTCCGACTGGGGGGGTAATATGAACATCAGCCCACTGTCAGGATAATCCAACTAAGCAAATAAGCAAAAATAAGAGATAAAAGATAAACATACTAAAAATAAAACTCTCCTCAAAGCAGAGCACAGTACACAGCACTGTGCTCCACAAATGGCAGTTGTATGCATTAAGTCAATCGATAATAAATATAGGCAAAGATGGGAGCAGATAAAAGGTAGGTTGGTTGGCAGTTAGGAAAGAGAAAAGGAACCAGGGAAAGGTGAAGCAAGGAATGGTGGTTAACAGGAGGAATGAAGGAGGAAATAGTGTATAAAGGGGGTTCAGGGCAAAATGAGATGCCCCTTGCAAGTCCTCTTGGTTTCCCTGCCATACAGCTATGCCTGGCCTGGCAGTCAGTGCTGCACAACTGTGCTCAGCCCAGTGGATCGCATCATGAAACTGATCCCAGCCCTGTGGCTGGCACTACACAATTGGACTGCAGCTTCCTCAGGCAGAGTCTTGCCAAGAGAAAAGAAAAAGGGAGAGCTGGAGACAGGGAAGCAGATGAAAATAGCTTGGCTGGTGGTTGGGAAGGAGAGGAGGAAGCAGGAAGAGTGAAGAGTTATGGAAGCTTTCAGAGGAGGGAATCAGGAAATAGCTGCTTATGGATTCCTTGCTGGTATTCTTATATTTCTGAGATGGCTAAAGAGCCATTGTCTTGATTAGAATTGCTATGCTTTGAACTTTTGGTAGGAATATTCCATCCTGTAGATATCAGATCACTTAGCAGGTAATCCCTCTTTCCCTTTGAAGGAAACAGCACGCAATTTTGCTTTCTAATTTGGGAGATACCCCCATTAGTCCTAGACAGTTTCTAGAGATAAGTAGCTCTTGAATATATAAAATGAACACCAGTGGTACAACCATAGCCAATCTATAGAACCAAGTCATTTGAGAAAACAGTCTTGTTGTGTTAGAACTGTTTTTCATACAGGCTTGTGAACTGAAGAGACATTGTCATTAAGAAATAGTTTCACAGGACGATTGAGATAGAGGTATCTGGTCTGTGGAGACTCAATGTGAATGCAGGGAGCAGCCTAGCATAGATATATAGATAGAGATATAAAACTCAAAGCACTGACCTTTATTTCTGACACTCTTTTTCAAACACTACTTGTTCTCTTAAGTGACATGGGATAAAACCTGGGGAATGTCTTTGTTTTATTTCATTTGAGATTCTATGGTTAGTGAAGCCCCACTGGTCCCCAACACGGGAAATGGAAAGGTCATATGTTATTACTAGCATTTTTTTTTTAAAGTACAGCTAAGCATCCTCCAGTTTTCTGCCACCTCAAACGCATTTGGAAAAAGCTCTTTCCCATTGAGTTGATGTTCATTCAATCTCATTTGCAGTCATCTTAGTTCAATTCTGAGACATTAGAAGAAGAAAAGTACTACAATTAAACCTGAATCATCATAACTGCTGTATTGGATACTTGCAGGTAAAACCATTCAAGCAAACTCTTTGATTTCTGAAAGTCCATTCCTGATTAAAAAATAATCCCAAACAGTAAAAGAAGAACAATGAGCTGGGCTACCCAAACCATGGAATTAGCCGGTCATCTAACCTTACAGAATACTTGTATGCAGCCATTACCTTCATGTTTCCAAAACAAAATATTGCATGTGAGACATCCATGTCTATCATTATCTTGCATCTTCTTGCAGAATCCTAATAGCATGGATCTTAAGGAATCTAGTTGCAAGACTATTTATTACCCTATACAGCCTGAATGAAGACACAAGACACCAGAATATGGGTAGAACTAGTTTGATTAATGGCTGAGCTGCATACATATTACCACTTCCCTTCCTTTTAATGTTGGCTACCTCTTGTGGGCGGCCTTTAATGACTGCCAGAGTTTTGACAACTGTACTCTGACTCCAAATCCATCTGTGGTGCTACCTGGACATAGCTCTGCATAGAGAGGTGCCAAGTATGATTCCCCCTCCCATGATCATGCGATTAAGTATTCAGTTGATGCTGCCCAACATTAATGGAACACTCTCCCCCGTCCTTGGCTGCACAGTCAATTGAGAATGTAAAAGGGAAGTGATCCACATGCCTGAATACTGACTCAAAATCCCTCCTCCCAAAAACATGACCCCCCCAATGGAATCCAAGAGATGATCCAGAACCTTTAGCCACCTGAGATTCCACCTCTAAAGGGGCTAGCCCCTATAAGAAAGTGTGGTATATTAGTTAGCCTGGGATCAAGGAGCCCAACAGTTTGAAACTCCACTCTGCCATAGAAACTCACTTCGTTACCTTGGACCAGTTACATACACTGAAACTAACGCACCCCACGGGGCTGTTGCAAGGATAAAATGGAGGAAGTACAACTTAAGTCACTTTGGGTCCCTACTGAGGAGAAAAGTGGAGTATTAATGAAGTAAAACAAATAAAATAAGTTCATCTAGCAAACCCCCTGCAGTATGTAACATGCTCATTTTTACTTTTAATGTTGGGATCCAATTATTTGTTTTTGTAAAAAGGAAAGGTGATCACTACTTCCAGCAACGGTTGGAGGCCTTAATTTTAGTGGACCTAAATCAACAAATCTCTGGTCAATTGCAAATTTCTACCACTTCATCGGCATCTTTTCCCAAGAAAAGTGGCTTTATTCTCTCTCTCTCTTTCTCTTTTTAATCATATTCATTTCTTCATTCCACTGTTTTTTGAGGTCCCACTATATCTGTGCCTAGAGACTGGCACTAAAAATGAAAAAGTTAAGGATTACGAATATGTCTGGCTGGAGGTATTTTCAGTCATGTCAGCATAATGAAAGTAGATGAGTGTGTTCAAACTCTGTTGGAAACTGTTACAGTTGCCAGCTGTAGAACAATTTACCCAGCCGTGCTGGTTTAGAATGTAAAGTGGCCTTTGCTGTGTGTTAGATTAGTGTATGTAATATTTCCCCCTCTTTTCTTTAATCTGCTTCTCTTCTTGTGCATTGTTTAGACCTAAGAACAGCACTATGGACGCAATCAGCAGAGCCCTTCTGCAGCATAGCCTCTGTTCCTTTCAGGGTGTGTGTGTGTGTGGGGGGGGAAGCTTACAAAAGCATTCCCATGAAAAGGAATGGAGGGTAGTTCTGAAGCAGTGGACTGCACCTGACCAGCCAGATCCTATAGAAGGTTGATTTGGAAGTCTGCCCCAGTGGTTTTTCAACAGAAAAATGTTTGACATTTGAGTGCCAGTCTCAGCTACCCCATGCAAGCTAATTATTTATATCTGCATTTGTTTGATTCAGTAGCACTTCCTTGACTGTGATGTGGGGCAATAGATGGAGGCGAGAGCTGTATCACCACTTCTCTTTGCATGGTCCATCTAGTAGCAGTCAGGGCACAGGCTTTTTCTGTGGTGGGTCCAGTCCTCGGTAGCAGCTCACCAGAGTGGGTGCACATTCAGGAAGGTACATAGGATGGTTTTATTCCAGAGGGCATTTGGTGGAGGATAAACTGTTTTGGCAGACCTAGCAGCATTTTTAATCAGTGTATTTCAACCTATGCTGTTGTTTTGATCTTGCCAATGGACTGTGGTGTTGCTTTGGTGTCCTTGCAATGTGTAGCCACACTGTTGAGCACCTTGAGTCTAATTAGACAAGGCAAGAGATAAGTATCTTAAATAAATGAATAGACTCCACAGTAATCATTTGCAACTGGATTTTCCTGTAGAGGCAAGACAATGCAGGAGACAAATAGCCGTGATAGAGCAATTACAGTGTAACCATCCATGAAGTGTGGGTGCTGCCTGCAATGACTCCTCTGCATCTTTGGTCTGTGTTGGTAAATAGCCATGACTAAGATCAGTGATACTCTCACCAGATCCACCCAGCATTGCTTCATTAACATGCATATGTCTCATCATAGAGGTTAACCCAAAGGTTCTTCACATGGAAAAACTGATGCATTGACTGTAACTGTAACAGACTTTGGAACCTGTTTGTGATGAGTGAACAGTTATGTATAGCCCAAGTCACTGAGTCAATGCAATTTCTCACTCTGCCATCTGTGATAGCTCCACATGAGTGTAACTTGACTATAACCCCAGATCAATTTTAATTCTGGTGGTAAAATTAAAATGTATCTGTTCAGAGGTCAAAGTGCTAAACCCATATGCCATCTGTGTTGTGCCTTTGTCATTTCCGGTCATAGAAAATGTCACATGTCAGGACAGATGGGTGTTGTCAAAATGGTTTCTTTAAAAATCATTCATAAAATTAAGCTCTTTATTCACTATTGAAACTAGTTTCTGAAATGAGACATTTACAAAGAAGAAAAAGAAGAGATGGTTTTTATATCCCACTTTTCTCTACTCTAAGGAGTCTCAAAAGGGCTTGTGCTTGCAATCTCTTTCACTCCCCACAGCAGACACCTTGTGAGGCAGGCAAGGCTGAGAGAGAGCTCTAAGGGAACTCGTAGAGGCCCAAGGTCACCCAGCAGGCTTCATGTGGAGGATGCATGGGAATCAAACACAGGCTGATTCCGCACTCACCTTTCTTCGGGGCAGGCTTCCGTTACTGGGAGGAGCAAACTGACAATTTTGCAGCAGTTGCTCTGAGCCAGCATTTTGCGTGGGGCAAACCCACAATTTGCTCCGCACAAGCGTATACCTGTTTTTTCAGGTTTACACTGTGGCGGGGCAAATTGCGGGTTTGCCCTGCACAAAATGCTGGCGCGAAGCAACTGGTGCGAAATCACCAGTTTGCTCCACCCAGAAATGGAAGCCTGTCCCGGAGAAAGGTGAGTGCCGAATCAGCCTCAGTTCTCCAAATTAGAGTTTACCAGTTGTAACCACTACACTATGCTGGCTCTCATTTACAGTGTAGCCATAAACACGGTTACACCCTTCTTTGTCCACTGACTTCAGTGGACTGAAGGGAGACTGCTGTTTAGGATCACACTGCCAGGTTTGCTGCAACCTTCCAGTTGCAAGCCATGCTAGACATCACAGAGGCTGTTTCTTGTTAAGGCTGATACTGAAAACAGTTGCATGAGTGGAAACTACCCATCCTGTCCTGTAAAGGTTCATGGGGTTGCACAGTTGTGATTCAGATGAAACCAAATGTTGCTTAGCAGTGCTTCAATAGGGAGCTTAACATTGACATTAGAAAAAGTCCCACTTACATTAGGAGTGATGACATGGAGCTTTTCACTAGTGGAACTTCCAGCCCTAAATTCAAGGTGAGGGTCTTGAAAATAGGGCTTGAAAGGACAGAGTATGGTTTCTTCTCATCTCTCTCCCCCCACCCCCAGCACTGCACAATACTAGTTTTTGATCATCTCAAGCTATATTTTTTGCTTGTGGCTGAAGACTTTAATGAATGTTGTGTCTCTGTGTGTATATGTATCTGTGTGTATTCATATTTTAGGTTTGTGTTTGAAAGTCTGCCTTTATCATCCAATAAGGCTTCTGTTGAGTGTACCCTCTGTGCATTGATCATAATGAGAACATTTAAATTGTTGCATGTATGTTGAACAGACACAGTGGAACACAGTGGAATAACTCAAGATATTCAGTATATGATATGCACACCTTTTTTTCTCCATGGAGGTATAAGCCATGAAGCAACCCCAACACTATTGTCAGGGTCATTTTCTGTTTTGCAAGCAGCATGTTTGAGATCTGGCAGTATGATGTGGCCTACATGTGATGTGGAAATGAGGTGACAAAGTTCTGAGGGGTGTAAACTGAACTGTATCAATTGGGCTTGTGGGGGGGGGGTTGTACTTCTGAGCTAGGGTTGCCGGGTCCAATTCAAGAAATATCTGGAGACTTTGGGGGTGGAGCCAGGAGACATTTGGGGTGGAACCAGGACCAAGGTTGTGACAAGCATAATTGGCCATCAAATTTAAGGGACTGAGAACCTTTTAAATGCCTTCCCTCCATTGGAAATAATGAAGGATAGGGGCACCTTTTGGGGGGGCTCATAGAATTAGACCCGCTGGTCCAATCTTTTTGAAACTTAGAAGATGCTTTGAGGAGAGGCACTGGATGCTATGCTGCAAATTTGGCACCTCTACCTCAAAACACAGCTCTCCCCCCAGCCCCAGATACTCACGGATCAATTCTCCATTATGCCCAATGGGAATTGGTCTCCACAAGGAATAATGGAGTGCCCAGCAGACATTTCACTCCCCCTCCCTGTGTTCTCTGATGAGCCTGGAGAGGGCCTCCAAACTGGGGGATCCCCTGCCCCCATCTGGGGATTGACAACCCTATTCTGAGTACTCTTTTGCATATAAATCTCACGGCAAATACTCCCGGCAGATCATTCTGTATGTGGGAGAGGATTTGGACATAGTGCCCACCTCCTAGAAGTGTTCATTCCACCACCTCAGTGTTTCTTCCACCATATTTCATTGTGCACACAAATAAGTTCTCTGCCACACGCATAGTGATCAAAACAGAAAAGTAACAACCCCCCAAACACCTTAAAGAAAAATCCTACATAAATGGAGTGTGGAGTCAGACAGCCTTTTAAAATGTATTCTGCTGTATTCAGCACTGGAAGTATGGCCTACCAACATCTAACTGGTATTTCTTTAAACCTTTAAGCACTGACCTACAGAGGGGGAAAAGGTAGCAGCAGAATGTGTTAGAAGGCAATTCTCCTTGTGATCCTCGATTGCAAGGCAAATTCCTCTCTGAACACTGTACATACATAAACAGCTCTTTCTCAGCTGCCATTTTATGTCACTATACCTTCAACTGCAATTACATCGCATCACATTGGCATTACAAAGATTTGTGGCAATCTCCTCTTTCCACATCATTGACAGCTCAGGAGATGCATCTGAAATTCATAGTAGCCTCATTGCCTATGGCAAGAGAAATTCATGCTGCTAAAATTTTATTTTAGAATTCAAGCTGCTTTCCCTCAGTCTAGGGTTCTCCCATTTTTAATCTTTTCCTGCCTCGCACACTGTATCAGAATAACCAGCCAATATTGTTAAACTGTCAGGTGGTCTCTGCTGCCTCCAAATTTTATCGGCAGAAATAAATACTAACACATAAAAAAGGAAATAAAACAATCCTTTTGGGTTGGATTTTTGGAATTGGAATTAAGATCAGAGGACAATGTCTGTCAACTTTAACAAGATGACCCTCTTTTTAAAAAAAATCTTTTTTTTTTCAAATAAAGGTTGGAAGAGAATGTTCAGGCTGATTTACTGCACAGGCAGCTAGAGATGCCAGCCTGCATCCCAAAATTGAACAGCATTCAAGGGAAAGAGAATTTAAAATCCCAGAAAGAAGAAATATTTCCAAATTAATGGCATTGCCCGAATGCCTTGGCTCCTTGCACCCCACCAGGCAGGTTTATTATTTTCTGGTAAAATGTTGCTAGAATGGGGAGTGGTAGTCAGTGATGCGTCAGAGCTGCTCTTTGAAGACATTAAAAAGCTGAATGCACAACAAAGAACAGATGTTCCAGCATGCTTTATTTATGCACCCATCAGCAATCTTCCAATGACCACAAAACACAGGCTTTTCTTTTTTTTTAGCGCCACACAATATTATTTTCTGATCATCCCAAGCTATATTTTTTTTTTCCTTGTGGCTGAAGACCTTAACGAATGTTGTTGTCTCTGTGTGTGTCTGTGCGGGCTTGTACGGGAGTGTGGGTTTGTGTTTGAAAGTCTGCCTTCATCAAATGAGGCTTCTATTGAACTGTAGAACAGGTGTGGATTCTGCAATTAGATCACATTTCAGGGCGGGAGAGACAGAGGGAGAGAGGGAGGGAGGGAGAAAGACAGAGGGTAATAATGGCGCTGAATTCTTCCCAGTCAAAGGCAGCACCATAGCGACCGGTAACAATGAAGAAGAATAGGTATTAGTATTAGGGTGATTATTTTTAGTTTATGGACTCATTTGATTGAATACTGCCATAAGGCACTGTTAACGTGTGTGCAGTGCTCGCCAGCTGTAGAGCAAACTTGTTTTACTGGTGCTTAACTGAGATTCTCATATCTTCCCACACCCTCAGCTCACAGTTTGAACAAAAAGTAACAATTAGGAAGTGAGATGCCATGCCGATTAAATGTTAGGATGGACTAAGAGCCTAATAGGTTAGGCTACAAAGTCACTCGGATATGATCTTTTAAAGGGCACAGTACTCATCTCCATTTTGCATTTGCTTGAAGGGGCCTCCATCTTTTGAAAATAAAACTAAAAGGCATTGAAGAGAGGAAACAAATACATACATACACACATACATACATACACACACACACACACACACACACACACACACACACATATATATATATATATATATATATATATATATATATATATATATATATATATATATATATATATATATATATATATATATATATATATATATATATATATATATCCATAACAAGAAGCTATTTGGTTGGAAACTTCCTGATTAATGTTCTAACTGTGTGTGTTTTACAGCTGCACACTGGAAATATATGAGAAATGGAACACGACTGTTGGCAGTTTGAGTTGATTGACTTTAAACACAGTTGAAGGATCAGAAATCCATACGCAGAACAGGGCAAGCATTTAGTAGGTAGAAACTGACCTTTTTCTATTAGAAGTCACATGAAGTGACATCATTTGTCATTTTCTGAGAATCCAAAACAAAGGATATTAACAAGAATATGGCAGCTTTAAAATGGCTATTATGCAGGTCAGAAGTTGACCATTATTTTTGTGAAACAATTTCATCCAAAAACAGATTGAGATTTCCAAATGCAGAGATCATTTGTGTTTTACCTGGGTTTTTTTGTAATTCCCAGCTTACATTTTCTAGTGCACACAGCTATTTATATGATCAGATTCTTCTGAACATTTTGTCTTGCTTGGTACAGATAGACTAAAATTTTGTACCTGTGTGTATTAACATCAATAGAATTTAAACACCAATAATCAGGAGAGTTTGCAGTCATCCAAATTTTAAATAGTCTGCTGTTATGTTCACAAGTAAAGCCATTTTTAAAGCCATCATTTTGTGGACAAAAACCTATTGGGTTCATTGATATTCTTCCAGTTATGCCAATAAAGGTTTTTGGAACTGGAATTAATATTCTTCCGGGATAAAAATCTTTCATGTTGCATTCTGAACAAAGTATAGAAGGGATAGTTGGTGAGAAGTTTTTGAATAGGTTGTCATCAATATGCTGATGAGATCCAGCTCTAAATTCCTGTATCCAAGTTATCTGATGCTGCTGAAGATGTCCTGACTCTGAGCTACTACCTGATTTCTGTGGTTGACACAGCTAAGGATAAATAAGTTGAAAATAAATTATGAGAAGATGGAGTTGATGTGGTTAGGAAAGACATCATTAAGAAAGGTCTTAAACAACATTGTGTTTCCCACATTTGATGGGCTCCATCTGACACATATTGACTATGATCCAGCATTATTACTGGAAAAGCAAATCAAAGCAGCTGCAAAAAAAAAAAAAAAAAGCTTTCTTCCGTCTTCATTTTGCCCAGAAGATGGCTACCTACCTTGTCTTGGCCAAACTGACCACATGGATCCATGCTATGGTTATCATGAAGATTGTGGCTCCTAACCAGAGGCAGGCTGCACAGCCTTGTCTCTGGGGGCTGTTTCGTAAGGAGGAGGAGAGGGCAGGGCATTATGGGAGGTGAGGGTGGAGCAGGCATGCCTTAATGGCTGTTTCTGCTTCTGCCTCCCAGTCTTCGCCTCGTGCTCGGGGAGCGGAAAGTGTGGACGAGCTCCTCCTGTCCTGCCTGGCATGGGGCCTTTCGGCGCATTGGTTTTCATGCCATGGCAAGCCGCGGCGGCGATCCCTCAGCTGAGCTTCAGAGGAGGGTGGCCACAGCCGCTTTTGGGTGTTGAGGAACGGAGAGCACCCGGTTTTCGGCTGCGTGGAGGTAGCGGGAGCGCTTTTTGGCATGGCAGTTTGCTGCTGGCTGGGTTCTTTAGCTCAGCCAGCATTTTTTCTCTGCCTTTTCCTGGGGGTTGTTCCCCCTCTGTAGCTGGGAATATCGGGTCTAGCTTTGGGGCCCTCTTCAGTCCCCCGGTCCTGATTGTTGGGGTGCTCTGCACTGTTGCTGGGTGGGGCAGTGGCCATTTTCCCTGCTTATTACTCCCCTGTTGCTGGGCGAGGCGGTGGCCATTTTCGCTGCTTATTACTTCCATGTTGCTGGGCAGGGTGGCGGCCATTTTCTCTGCTTATTACTTCCCTGTTGCTAGGCAGGGCGGTGGCCATTTTTTTGTTAGTCTCTGCTTAGAGCCACCCACCCCCATTTTTTGCAGGCTTGATATTGGGTTCCAAAATCCCAGCCTTGTCGGTCAGTTTCTTGTAAGCGCCCGGCACCTCAGCCTATGTCATCTGAGGACAAAGATGACCCCTTTGAGCAGTCTGTATTAGCTAGGTTGGCTGCTTTGGAGGGTTCTAGTGGCAAGCCTCATATCACAGAGGTTGGGGGTAAGAAGGGCATTTAATCCAAAGCTGTCAAGGCTGCTGATAGGAAACGGTTGCAAGAAGAGATTCTTAACTGCTTGTCTTCTCTTGAGAGCAGGTCTGGCCCTGTTGAGACAGATGGAGCGTCACCTCTCCTGGTGGAAGTTCCTGATGTTGACGCCCGGCAATGTGTGCAGTTTGGTAGGGGCGAGTCTGTACAACGCACTAATGTAGCTTGGCCATGGGGGCTGTGGGGGTAGTCAGATACATTTGGGCCTGTGGCCAATAGCCAGTCTGCAGTGTTCACTAATTCTCAGCCTTGGGCTTAGGGTTTTAATTCGGCTAACCCTTTACCATCTTGGGGTGGTCTGCCTGGCCAGTTTCCTGGACTATCCTCGGCCCCTTGCGGTGGCTGGGGTTTCTCTTATCCCTGGGGCCCATCTTATTCTTCAGTGCCTGCTAAGGCCTTACCATTTGGTGATCTGACTCTTCCCTTAGGGGATCACTTGTTGCCAGCCACCACAGATAAAATATTAAAGGGTGAACCTTTAATATTTTAATTTGTGGACCTTTTTTCTCTGCTCTACAGGGAGCTTGAGAAAAAGGATAAGGAGGACCTTGATGATAGAGAAAAGGAGAAAATCAAACGGCGTAAATTTAATAGGACCTGGGCAAATTGGGTGCCCGGTTTCATTATTTATGTCGGAATAATTTCCAGGTCTCATCCATGGACGGCCACTTCCCTTTTCCAGTATTTTGATATCATATACAAGAGCTACACCAGCTTTAGTGGCCCTGCCTGGCTTCAGTACGATGAGGAATTCAGGATGACAGCCGCCTTGAACCCATCCCTTCAATGGGATCAAATTCAGCCACAGTTGTGGCTGTAGGTTATGTCTCCAGTGAGCCCTAATCTCGGAGATAGGTCAGATAGCGGCCATGTTGTGCAGTGCACAGCTGCTGCTTCTGGTTCCCACGGTAATGCAGGGCAGGTGGTTCAACCCCGCTTGCTCTGCTGGGAGTTTGGGTCGCAGGGGGTGTGTGGAAGGGAAAACTGCCCATTTAAGCACGAGTGCCCTCTGTCCGGAGGGTCTCACTCCTTTAAGAATTGTTCCCGGGGTAAACCCAGGAGGGGGCTGTGCAGGCAGGGCTCTGGTGGGACAAATAAACCTTTTGGAAAAGCACCCCAGCCCAATAAGGGTTGCAGTGCTTGAGGCCTGGCTCCGTAATTATCCTAAGGTGGAGGATAGAGTTTACTTGTTCAATGGTTTTAAGTTCAGTTTCAGAATTCCTTGTCAGGGACCCAGAAGGCCTTTTATGGCCAATAACCTGAAGTCAGTTACAGGTATGGAACATATAGTTTGACAAAAAATAAGGAAAGAATTGGCTGAAGGCAGGGTGATTGGTCCATTTCCTGCACCTCCTGTGAGTTCTCTGCGGGTCTCTCCTTTGGGCATTGTGCCTAAAAAGACCCCAGGGGGGGTTAGATTTATCCACCATTTATCTTATCCTCGTGGGGAGTCGGTGAACAATGCCATACCCAAGGTATTGTGTACCATGCAGGTACATAATACCTTGATGCAGCGGTTCGCATGGTGAGGCGCTGTGGGGTGGGTGCTGAGTTGGCAAAATGCGATATAAAGTCTGCCTTTCGCCTTCTCCCTGTTCATCCTTTGGATTTTGAATTGCTGGGTTTCCAATTTGATGGGCAATTTTACATGGATAGGGCCTTGTCCATGAGGTGCTCAATTTCTTGTGCTGCGTTCGAGCGCTTTAGCTCTTTTTTAAAATGGGGTCTGTGCTGTAGTGCTGGTTTAATGACTTTTTGTTTGCTGGTCCCTTGGGCTTCGGCCAGTGTGCCCGCTTGCTGGTGGCCTTTACAGCGCAGTCTGAGGAGCTGGGCATCCCCCTAGCCTATGAGAAGACAGAGGGCCCTATGCAGCAATTGACATTCTTAGGTGTTGAACTAGATTCCTTGCAGCAAACCTCTCGCCTCTTAGGGGGGAAAAAAATTGAGGCTCCAGGGGCTGGTTGCCCAGTTTTTGTTGCGGCAGAAGGCAACCTTGAAGGAGTTGCAGCAGTTAGTGGGACACCTAAACTTTGCTTGTAAGGTGGTCAGTCCTGGTCGTCCTTTATTAAGGAGGCTGTATGATGCAATGGCTGGTCTACGTCAGCCGCGTCACAGAATTAGGATTTCAGGATGCATACGGGAGGACCTCTTCTTGTGGCAGGAGTTTTTGACCTCATTTAATGGTGTCTCCTTTTGAAGGGAGTATTTGAGGTTGGAAGGCGAGCTTCAAATTACATCTGATGCTGCAGGGTCCTTGGGATTTGGCGTCTATTTTTGCCGACACTGGTGTGCGGAGGACTGGCCTATAGAATGGGTAGATGCCGGGTGGACCAGGGACTTGACCTTCTTAGAGTTCTTCCTGATCTTAATGGCCATTTGGTTGTGGGGAAATGAGTTGGCGGACCACACAGTCCACTTTTGGTGTGACAATTTAGCTGTGGTGCATGTCATCAGTTCCCTCACTTCTAAATCACCCAGGGTTATGAGGTTAGTTCAGGCTTTCACAATGCAATGCCTGCGGCGGAATATTTATTTTTTGCCAGGCATGTGCCTGGGGTAGATAATGGGGTGGCTGACACTGTCTCTCACAAACAGATGTCAGCTCGCCCCAGACGCAGATCTTCTTCCTACAAGGATACCCCTGGAGATTTGGATGATTGGCAGGTCGAGGCCGGCAGAGCGATAAGTATCGCTATTGCTCCTAGCACTAAAAAATCATACACAAGGGCAGTGAGCCAGTTTGAGAAGTTTAGGAGCACCGTAGGTTACAGCATGGAATGGCCTCTTCCAGTTGAGCATTTACTCCACTATTGTGTATCATTGCAGCGCAGGGGCCTGGCAGTTCAATCCATTCAGGGCTGGTTGTCTGCTTTGATTTTTGCCAGTAAAGCCATGAGGTTACAGGAACTAACTAGTGATTTCTGCATTTGGAAGGTGCTCAAAGGGTGGGCCAGAGAGGCTGGGGTTAGGTCGGATGCAAGGCAGCCAATTTCACCTGTCATTCTTAGGGGTTTACGGTCAGTCTGGTGCCAGGTGTGTCGGTCGGAGTATGAAACACTTCTCTTTCATGCTGCCTCCCTGGTGGCAATTTTTAGGGTTCTTCGGGTGAGTGAGCTGGTAGCTCAGTCCAGACGTGATGTTTTTGGAAGGGCCTTATTGGCCCAAGACATTTGTATTGCTGATGGAGCAGCATATATCACAGTGCGTCATTCTAAGACTGACCAGTTGCAGCGGGGGAACACTATTAGTTTTGGCGCCTGTTCCAAGGGGAAACTGTGTCCTGTAGTGGCTTTAATGCACTATCTAGCTGCCCGTGTTTCTAGGGCTGGTCTGTTGTGCCGACATGGGGATGGTAGTCCCCTGACGAAGCATCAGTTTTGGTCTCTGACTGTCAAAGTTCTTGCCAGGCTTGGCCTGGTGGGGGTTAAGTTTGGCATTCATTCTTTCTACATAGGGGCAGCTTCTACAGTGGTGGCTCTGGGGTACTCCCCACCGTCCATTCAGAAGCTTGGTAGGTGGTTTCCTCGGCCTATAAGGGCTATGTTCGCCCTCTGGCGCTGCAGTAACTGGCATCAGGTTATTGATGGTGTGGTCATTCACTGTTTTCTTCTTTTCTCAGGTGCTGTTGTCCATGGAGAGAGATGATGCATCCTCATATGTGGGCACAGCTTCGTGTTCTGGGCTGCCCATAGGGCCAGGAGGACTTCGGCCGGGTCACAGCTGGGGTTCAGCAAGTGGGCTACCATAGAGTGGCATGGACAGCGGAGTCTCCATTGGTCGGGCCTGTTGCCCTTGCTTTTTGAAAACGTTCATGTTTTGCCACCACATGTTGTGGTGATACATTTGGGAGGAAACGATTTAGGCTTGCTCAAGGATAAAGCCCTCGTGCTGCAGGCCAAGGATGACTTTCGAGTCATTAGGAGTCGTTGGCCTCAAGTTTTGATTGTGTGGTCAGCCATGATCCCCCACCAGGTATGGCATGGGGCATGGGATCCACAGGCGATTGAGAGTACCCGCTGCAAAGCCAATTTAGAAATTAAAAAATCCCTTGAGGGGGGGTTGGGCCACTTTCTCTCTCATCCTGGAATCCGTACTGATTGTACGGATTTATACAGAATTGATGGCGTCCATCTTTCCTGTAAGGGAAATGACACTTTTTTGGATGACTTAAAACTTGGGCTTCGGGATGTGTTAGGCGTTTAGTGGGTGCAACTGCCTAAGCAGAGGCTTGGCCTCACGGTAGCTGGGTTTTTTGCCTAACTTCCGTTATGCAGCTCGGTGAGCACCAATAGCACCCCAGTTTTGGGGCATGAGGTCTAGCTAAATCATTCCTGGCCCTTGCAGACTAGTTGAGTGATGAAGCCAACTGGCTTGGGTTTGCATGGATTGATCCGCCCTTCAGCCATGCTGATGGGGGCTGGAACTCCAGGGCATAACCTTTGCTAGGCCACCCGGGTATGAACCATGTATTTTGGCTATACCTAGGGGCAGGGTGGCTCACCCGTCATGCGGCAGGGGAGGAGTATTTCGTCCCCTGGCCCTGCCATGCTGCCTGTTATGTTTATAGCCCTTGTTAATTTAATAATAAATAAAGTGGCCCTTAGTTACCCAAACCCTTGTGTCCGTCTCTTCCTTCTGTCTATGGGGGCAAAAGACTATTGTAATATGCTCTACATTGGTCTACCCTTAAAGCAAACTTGGAAACTCCTGTTGGTACAGAAAGCTGCAGCTCAGTTCCTTTGAGTTACCTGGTGCTGGTTATCACCTACAAAGCTTTTAATGGTCTTGAAACTACATAACTGCAGAACAACCTCTCCTGTTATTTTCCATTACAACAACTTTGCTCTTCCGAGTAACCAACAGATAGGTAAGATCAGTTACTGCCTGTACATGTTCATTCTCTGTTGTGGCTCCCATTTTGTGGAATGGCCAACCTGAAGAAGTCACTTCTATTATTCCTTTAGATGTGCAAAACATAACTGTTTAGGATAATATTTTCACAAAGGTGGAAGGGCTGTAGTAAAGTGGAATGGTTCAGGAGGGCATTTTTAGGGACTTGAACTAGGAACTTCCCAGATTCTAGTCTGATACTCTCACTACTACACCTGGTTCTGGTACCCAAAGACATATGATCAAATGTTATATCTAGCATTGCATTTGCAAGGATAACCTGAAATAATGAGGGTCTGCTATTGCTGTGCAGTTATTAATCATTTACACAAGAACATAAGAGAAACCATGTTGGACCAGGCCAATGGCCCATCCAATCCAACACTCTGTGTCACACAGTGGTAAAAAAAACCAGGTGCCATTAGGAGGTCCATCAGTGGCGCCAGGACACTAGAAACCCTCCCACTGCTGCCCCCCCCCAGCACCAAGAATACAGAGCATCGCTTACCCCAGACAAAGAGTTCCATCTATACCCTGTGGCTAATAGCCACTGAGGGCCTCTGCTCCAAATGTTTATCCAAACCCCTCTTGAAGCTGTCTATGCTTGTAGCTGCCACCACCTCCTGTGGCAGTGAATTCCATGTGTTAATTACTCTTTGGATGAAGAAGTACTTCTTTTTATCTATTCTAAACTAAGTGCTCAGCAATTTCATCAAGTGCCCATGAGTTCTTGTATTGTAAGAAAGGGAGGAAAGCACTTCTTTCTCTATCTTCTCTATCCATGCATAATCTTGTAAGCCTCTATCATGTCAGCCCTCAGTCAACATTTCTCCAAGCTAAAAAGACCCAACAGCTTTAACCTTTCTTCATAGGGAAAGTGTTCCAGTCCTTTAATCATTCTAATTCCCCTTTTCTGTACTTTTTCCAATGCTACAATATCTTTGTAGTTACTAGAATTGTACACAGTATTCCAAATGAGGCCACACCATCGATTTATACAGGGGCACGATGATACTGGCTGATTTGTTTTCAGTTCCCTTTCCAATAATCCCCAGCATATCATTGGCCTTTTTTATTGCAGTGGCACACTGCCTCATCATTTTTTAGTGAGTTTACCAAAACTCCAAGATCTCTCTCTTGGTCAGTCTCCACCAGTTTGGACCCCATCTTTTAGTTCTTTGTACTTTGCACTTAAAGTTATATATATATAGCCAAGAGGGTTCTTGAAGGAACATATTTGCCCAGGATAAGATAAAGCATTGGATCCAACCAGTTTGTTCATGGGTGAAAAAGGAAGCTGACTTTGATTGCAAAAAAAAGGTTGGTATGATTGGGACCAGGGGACCTTCCTGGATAAAAGCCATGTGGAATAGGGGCTGCAGTAAGGAGTGGAACTGGGCCAAGATGGAGCAAAAAAGCTGGCTTGATCCAACTCTTAATATTTTGTGTTGTAAGTTTTTGAGACATCGTGGCAGTGCCACAGTGAATGCACAAAGGCTATATCGCCATGATAAATAAGAGAGGATGGGTTTGTCAAAATTCTGTAGAGATAAAGCACAATTTTTACTTAAATGAATAGAAAATGGTACAGTCAGAAAATATCCACTAGTACCACCTGGTAAAATAGAAAATCCCAGCCACCTGGTACCTAAAAAATCTGTTATAATTACATTTTATTTCACACAGATGATAAAAAAAATAGAGATGAGCTATATTATTTATGCTTATGATGTATCATTTTTGAAAACAACATGTTATATCCAGACAGTTCTGTCATCACCATGTCATCCGAAGAGTTGCTTTTATCATCACCACATATTGTTTTCACAGCATGCATTATTGACATGATATTCTTACAATAGCTACCTTCTGAACTGCAACAATCTGACTTTATGGCAATTAAAGAGGTATACTAACTAGCCTTGTTGCTACTGCAGCATAACCGTGACCACAACACATGTGGAAATCACCTACCAAGTTCTGCACTGCCTTATAGTACACTGTAACTTGGGCACGTATTCTGATTAGAGCACAGCTACAAAAAACAATTTAAATGTGAAACTAGTTTTCAATGGCTTTCAATGGTTATGCCTCAGTGTATTGGACCTGGGGCAACTTATAATGATTTTAAGGTAGCAGCTCTTATAGGAAACATCTTTTGGAGATGTCTACATGGACGATTCTCTATCTTCTCCTGATGTTCCTAAAGCAAATGCAAACAAAAGCTGATGTCAACTGACAATATTCCTTCCAACAACGGGCAAGCCATAAAATCTGGGTCCCAGGTGAAGTTATGGGGCTATGTGGGCCTTTCAAGACAGGTAGCTGCTGCAGGTTCAGGGGTTGGATGGGCCTCCATGAAGGTCATGGCTCTTTACTGCCTCCAATGGGTAGAAATACAGTTCTATAACTGGGGGAGAAATACAGATCTATAACATGTTAAGTGGGATTTTTTAAAAAAACCAAAACAAACCCTGTAAGTAATTCTTTCTGCATCATTGAAAGTGAAATCTTAAAGTGTTAAAAAGGAAATGGAAACTTAAACATAAATGCCATATGGTAAAGATACAGGAGAAGTCATCACCAGTGGTGCTAGGAAGAAGACCTTTGGTGAGGTGAGGAAGGGAATGGCAGGAACTACAGTGGCTGACAGAAGTACAGCAACAAGTATGGATGCTGTGTGCCTTGTGAAAAGCATCATGGGGAAGTATGGAGAATGTCTACATAGGAGCCACAGTCTTTCCCCAAAACCCATCCCTTGACCCAATGGGCAAGAAAGGCACAGTTGTGCTGGTATGCAGCACAACTTAGGTATTGGATCAGTAAAGCATCACTTTGGAGAGTGAAGGTGTGATCCTCAGACCAGAAGCCTTAGGTTGTGCTGCCTTCATGGACCTGGAACAGTGAGGGATGTCATTGCCTTCAACCCACAGACTTCATGGCTAGGGGGAGAAAATGTGATCCACCTCCCTCAATTGCTACAGAAGGCTTGGCAAGGAGGAGCAGTAGCATACACATGTGATGTCTGCAGGCTGGGAACCAGGGCGGTCATACCTGTGAAAACAGGGATGCACAAACAAAGGAGGCCTGACTACTGCATCCCACCAATCACTCACACCGTGACTAAGTCTTTGTTGTGGTTGGCCTGCAGCTGCTGCAGGTCTCCTTTGTGAACTATGTTAAATTTTCCAATCTAATGAAGTCCACTCTCCTTATTCTGTGTCCTGGGTTCTACCCCAGCCTGCTAGTTTGCTAAAATTGAGAGAGCGCATTTGAACATGCAAAACCACAAAAGAGAATGAGGAAGAGGAGATTGGACCCTGCCCTTCACTAGAAGTCTCAGAGCAGCTTACATTCTCCTTCCCTTCCTCTGCCCACTACAAACACCCTGTGAAGTAGGTGGGGCTGAGAGAGCTCTTTGAGAACTGCTCTTGAGAGAACAGCTCTGAGAAAACTGTGACTGACCCAAGGTTATCCAGCTGGCTGCAGGTGGAGGAGTGAGGAATCAAAACTGGTTCTCCAGATTAGTGTCCACTGCTCTTAATGACTACACCAAACTGGCTCTCTTGTAGCTTAAAGCAAAGTTAAATCCATTGTGGGGCCATTCAGTAGGTCCCTCTGGGAGACCTGATTTCTGATTTTAAACATTTAAGCATCTCTCTTTGGACATTGCAAGGTACTTAAAGGCAATGAAAAAAACTTAAAGCCAGTTTCTTTCAGTTTCTTCAGCCAATGGACCGACTGTTCCCCAGCCCAGGTATTCAGGGACCTGACCCTCCCAGCCAAGATGTCATTGTTTCCTCACAAATCAACTGAAGGTCTGACTTTCCCTAGAAACATTGCAGCCCAGCTGGCTATGGAACTTATCTGACAGGGACCAATATAGAAAGGGTTGTCACATATCTTAATGGGCAACATAGCCTCTTGGTGAATAAACCATTAGGAGACACTTTCTTATCAAGTCCTTATTTACACATCAACACGTAGGCTTTATGATTTCCCACAGAAATGTTTCAGGAAGGAAGAAGGGGTGAATAGCAATTTTTTTCCCCACAAATCAAATATTATCATTTAATAAGCCAGTGGCTTTCTGAGGATACAATTCAAATTATTAGTACATATTACTATACTGCAGCAGTACCAAAGTAGGCTGAAATCTAACACGGCAGTTAACGCAGATAAGAGCATACCCAAGGGAGGGGAAAACAGAGACAGATTTTTTTTCCCTATCCTTTACCCTCCCAAGTAAAGCAACTGACAGGTGCTGCATTATTCTGCAGATGGACCAGGAGGGGCACAGCACAATTATATAAGGCTGGCACCACATGTGCCTCTGTTCTACCTCACATGCCAGCTAACCAAGCCTTAGCCAGATTTTAGGGGACATCCCCAACAGTTGTTTTGCAGAGAGAAGGGGAAAAGAGTGCAAAATCAGTTCATGACAGAGTATTATTAGCCATTTTCCAAACAGGCCTTGCATCAAAGCCAAAACTGTCTCGCTGACTTCCTCTTTTCAAAATAATGCCATGAAAAGCTTTAGTGGAAATCGGATGCATTTTTTTTTTGAAAGTGTCTTTTTTATTTGTGAATGGTCAACTTTCAGGAGTGATACGGATTGATAGACATCATATGAATTAATGAAATGGCACATAGGAAACTTAACAGTCTTTGGATCAAATACCAACTTCTGCTTTAGATAAACACAATGGCTATACATTCTGTTTTTCTTTCAGCAAGAGTAGTTTGGGATCATGAAACTTAGCAAAATTTAAGGCAAACAATGAAGAACACATAACACATCTGGACCTTGAAGCAAATACTACTGATTTAGATTGAATTTACTGTCAGATTGCAATGTTGTGACATAAAACACCTGAAACCCTTTGACTTCCCCTATGCAGCCATAGCCTCTAGCACAGCTGCAGTGCATCAGCACTGGCTGAAAGTTCCTCTTTGAACACCATCAAAATGACTTTTCAAAGGAAGGGAGACGGTAGAACATAATAGGCTTTCCCTTCGCCTCTAGGACAGCATCACAAAGGAGGTGATGCCATCTTTACGTCCCTCTTCTCTGTGCAAATTTGTGAGGTTGGTAAGCATTAACTGCAAAAACTTTTTAAAAGATGGAATTCATGTCAAATGTTTTTAGAGTGAAGTAACACAGCACAAGATTGCATGGCCACTCGCCTCTGAATTTTCTGAATCTTGACCCGAACATTACTTAGGGAAGTTCTGAAATCCTTCAGGCTTTCAACACTTCTCCTTCCAAACTATACTCATATGAATAAGCATTTTGTATTTTCAGTCTCTGCATTCTTAGGAACCTCAGTCTTTTGATGGGTATACTTTTGTAACATACATGTATGAAAATATTTAATGCCTTTAACAAACATTAGTAACAATTGCTATTGAACAAATACAGGAATCAGACAGAATTCACATATGGATTGATTTTTCTTTATTTTTTTCAATATTATTAAAGACTTGGGAAATGGAAGTGAAAATGAAATTCCATTTACAGAATTCAAATATACCTAATTTCAGTTCTAAGATTTAATTAACATATCCAAATCAAGTCACCCTTGCAAAACTAAGAAAATAGCAAGGCCACTAAATTTCTCTTTGGAACTTTCCTGTGTATATGAGTGCTTAAAACATCTTTCCACTACAGAACTGTTAAATATTTCCCGGAAAATATGACCACTTGAACAACAGCAGTGAAAAATGAAGGAAGGTATGAAGGAAACTGTCCAGTCCCCAACTTATTAACATTTCTGGAAGAAACGATAAATTTGGTACCAAATTTTTCCTTATCTTTAATATTCAACTCATTTGACCAAAGTATCAGAGCCTCCTGGAGCCTGCCGCATCGCGGCGTGGCTAAAGGGGGAATTTCCCCCCCCCTTGGAGGGAGAGCGGACTCTTCGGCGCGCTTTTCAGCGCATCTTGAGGGGGCGGGGCTTCAGTGCTATTGCTGAAGCCCCGTTTGACGCCGCGGCAGTCCTCTCTGCGTTTTCGGAGGGCTGGGAGCGTCTTTGCACGCTCTTAGGGCGAGCGGGGCTCTGTGAGCCGGGAGATCGTTGGATCATCGTGTGGATCAGCTTCGTGGAGCAGAGCGCGTCGTGGGAGCATTGTTGAAACAGTTTGAATGAGAAGGGGTTGCTGTGCCCTCGAGCATTTTTATTGCTGTATGGTTGTAGGGTGCCCTTTGGGCTGGGGGAGACTTCCTTTACTGGGGCTTTAGTAACTGTGCTTGTTGGAAAGAACAGTCCATTTTGGGGCCCTTTGTACTATCAGGGGATTAGGTGGCCATTTGACCAAGGCTGTGGTGAACAGCAGGGTGGGGTGCCCGTTTTGAGAGGTGGCCATTTGTCAGAAGTTCGGGGGTGCTTGCAATCATACTTCCCCCTGGGGCTTGGCAGCCATTTTAGCTTTGCTTCTTCTTCACCGCACCGTGTGCTTGGGGCGGCCATTTTTGAGTTGCTGTACTTCTCCCTGGTGCTTGGCAGCCATTTTGGCCTTGCTTCTTCTTCCCCACACCTTGTTCGGGGTGGCCATTTTATGAGGTGTTGAGGCGGAGGCCATTTTAGAGCCCACGGGGTGGTGGCCATTTTGAAGGCTGTTTTCTCCCTTTTATTACTTTGCTTGCCTCTTGCTTGGTTAAGCTAATTAAAGAAATTCTGCTTTGTGCTGTGCTCTTTAGCGAGCATGTCGGGTCGCAAAGGCAATGGAAAGTCAAAAGGGAAACAGCCTGCCCCTAAGGCTCCTAAGCCTCCATCTAAGCCTCCGCCCCCCCCCTTCATCTTTGGACGATGAAGGGGACGATGAAGTTAATGTGGCCATTTTTCAGAGGCTGCGGGCACTTGAGCAGGCATCGGGGTTTCCACCTTCTCAGTTGCCCAAGAAGGGGTGGTTGTCTAAGCGTGCTTTGCAGGCAGATATATTGACCCGCTTATCTCTTTTGGAGGGCAGATCTGCTGCGGTTGCTGCTGGAGGAGCTGTGGGGCCTGCTGGCTCTGATGTTGGATGTCCGGTGCGGGTGGTACCGGATCAGCTTTGGTGCCTGCTTTACCTTCTGGTAAGTCGGGGGACGACTCTTTGCCTCATACTGGGCATGTGTGGCCTTGGGGGGCTTGGGGGTCTGCTGGTCCTAGTGGGGTGGGTGCTCCGCTAGCCGGTGCTGGGGCTCCTTCAACTCTAGGTTTAGAGCAGCAGAACAACTGGATGTGGCCACAGGGTCAATTCGGTCCGTTTGGTAATTGGCCCGGGGTGGGGCAGCAGGGGTCAGCAGCGACTTGGCCTGGAGGCTGGGGTTTCCCATCTCCATACGGGGTGGTCCCCTTTAGTGCTATGCCTTTTGGGGAAGTGGCTTTGCCGCTGGGTGATCACCTGCTGCCTGCCACGAGGGAGAAAATCTTAAAAGGGGAATACGTGGACGTATTCTCCCTTTTATTTAGGGAATTGGAGAAGAAGGACAAGGAGGAGCTGGACGATAAAGAGAAGGAGAAGCTGAGGAAGAGGAAGGTTGATCGGACCTGGGCCAATTGGCTTCCGGGGTTTTTCATATATGTGGGAGTGATAGCACTTGCGCAGCCCTGGCGGGCCGCTGCGTTGATTCAATATATGGACATCATATACAAGGGGTATACGATGTTCAGCGGCCCGGCCTGTATCCAATATGACCAGGAGTTCAGGATGAGGGCTGCTTTGTACCCTTCACTCCCGTGGGATCGGATTCACCAGCAGTTGTGGCTGCAGGTGATGTCACCTGCTCGGCCCAATTTGGGGGACCGATCTGACAGTGGTCACCTAGTGACTAAGGCTTCCTCTTCTCCTTCTGGTGCGTCCTCCTCCTCCCGCAGTGTTGCGGGGCAGGCGGTTCAACCCCGCTTGCTTTGCTGGGAGTTTGGCTCCCAGGGGGTGTGCAGTTGTAAAGACTGCCACTTTAAGCACGAATGCCCCCTGTGTGCTGGCCCACATTCCTTCAACAACTGCCCGAGAGTTCGACCACGCAAGGGTCAGAAAAGATCAGGCGGGGGTCCTTTTCAAACTGGAAAAGGGTCCCAGCCCGATAAAAGTGGGGCCTCTTAAAGAATGGCTTCGCAGGTACCCACGTAGGGAAGACAGTTTTTATTTGTTGAACGGTTTTACGTTGGGTTTTAGAATTCCTTTTCAAGGTTCTCGAGTACCAACTTGGTCCAGAAACCTTAATTCAGTTGTGGGTTTAGAGCATATAGTTGAAGCAAAAATTGCTAAGGAGTTGGCGGAGGGCAGGATTTTGGGCCCATTCGCCAGTCCTCCTGTGTTTAATCTTAGGGTTTCTCCGTTGGGGGTTGTGCCGAAGAAAGCACCTGGTGAATTTCGTTTGATTCACCATCTTTCTTACCCCAGGGGTTCCTCTGTCAATGATGGCATACCTGAGGAGCTATGTTCCGTTAGGTACACCTCATTCGATCAGGCCATGGGCGTCGTGCGATGCTGTGGTCAGGGGGCCGAGTTGGCGAAATGCGATATCAAGTCGGCATTTCGCCTTCTCCCTGTCCACCCGGATGATTTTGAGCTGCTGGGTTTTCTGTTTGCAGGGCAATTTTACATGGACAGGGCATTGCCTATGGGTTGCTCTGTATCATGTGCCGCTTTTGAGTGTTTCAGTACCTTTTTGGAATGGGCTGTGCGCGAGAAAGTGGGTTTGCAGGATGTCGTTCATTATCTGGATGACTACCTGTTTGTGGGCCCTGCTGGCTCGGGTCGTTGCGCTCAGTTGTTGGCCGGCTTTATTGAGCTGGCCGCTGAGTTGGGTGTGCCATTGGCTGAGGAAAAAACTGAAGGCCCGGCCCAATGCCTTGTGTTTCTGGGGATCGAGCTAGATACTTTAGAGCAGTCATCTAGGATTCCTGATCAGAAGCTGCAGGACTTGAAGGAAAGGATTAATTCCTTCCTGTGCAGAAAGAAGGTTACGTTGCTTGAGCTGCAGCAGTTGGTGGGGCACCTTAACTTTGCCTGCAAAGTGGTTGCCCCGGGTAGGCCTTTTCTTCGCAGGTTCTGTGAAGCTATGGTGGGCCTTTGCTCGCCGCAGCACAGGACCAGGGTTACTAGCAGCATGAGGGAGGATCTCAGGATGTGGCAGGAGTTTTTGGAATCCTTTAATGGGATTTCTTTTTGGAGAAAGGACATGAGGCTCGAGGCTGAGCTTCAGGTCATGTCAGATGCTGCTGGGTCATTGAGTTTTGGGGTCTACTTCCGTGGACATTGGTGCATGGAAGAGTGGCCAGAGTTGTGGGTGCAGGCCGGTTTGAGCCGGGACCTCACGTTTTCGGAATTTTTTCCCATTTTAGTTGCGGTTTGGCTGTGGGGGAGTGATATGGTTAATTGCACTGTTCATTTTTGGTGCGATAACATGGCGGTTGTTCATGTTATTAATTCCGTTTCGTCCAAATCGCAGCGGGTTATGAGGTTGGTAAGGGCCTTCACTCTGCGTTGCCTGCAGCTTAACATTTTGTTTTTGGCCAAGCATGTTCCTGGGGTGAATAACGGGGCGGCTGACGCTCTCTCTCATAAACAGATGGAGAGGTTTCGTCAGCTGGCCTCAGACACCAATCTGGATGCGGCGCCAATTCCCCAGGAGCTATGGCTGATTGGAGAGACGAGGCCTGCAGAGCGATAGGCTTAGCCATTGCACCTAGCACCAGGAAGTCTTATGAGCGTGCCATGCGGCAGTTTGAGGACTTTAGGGCTGAGGTAGAGTATCGCATTGTTTGGCCCGTCCCAGTGGAGCAGTTGCTCCATTATTGTGTTTCCTTAAGAGGTAAGGGATTGGCCGTGCGATCAATTCGGGGATGCATGTCTGCTTGGCCTTCACTAGCAAGGCCTTGGGGTTTAAAGAGGAAACAGCAGATTTTCGTATTCTAAAGATGCTGCGGGGTGGTCCAGGGAGGCTGGGCCTAAGCCTGATACTAGGGCCCCTTTGTCTCCTGAGATTCTTCGGGGTTTGAAAGGGGTTTGGAGCGCAGTGTGTGCGTCTCATTTCGAGGCGGTTTTGTTCCACGCAGCCTCTTTAGTGGCCTTTTTTGGGGCACTGAGGATTAGTGAACTGGTGGCTAGCTCCAAGAGTGATGTTTCAGGTAGGGCGTTGTTATTGAAGGATATTAAGTTGCTGGGGGGTAAGGTGGTCCTTACTATCCGGCGATCCAAAACTGACCAAGAGGGCACGGGGACTGTGCTAGAGTTAGGTCCGTGTTCGGAAGTGGAGCTTTGCCCAGTTTCCGCATTGGCTGACTATTTGGCTGTGGAGGCTGCGAAGGATTGCTGTTTTGTCATGCTGGAGGCAGTCCTCTGACAAAGCATCAATTTTGGGCCATGACGTCAAAGGCTTTAGCCTTGTTGGGTTTGTCTGGAATGAGGTTTGGTACCCATTCCTTTAGAATCAGCGTGGCCTCTACGGCTGCTGCCTTGGGTTATCCTACTTCGTCCATACAACGCCTTGGCCGTTGACGTTCTCAGGCTTACAAAGGTTATATTCGCCCTTTGCTCCGCTAATAAGTTTTGGTTAGGAGCTAGGGTAGTTTAAGGTTGGGGTTGTATAACTTGTCTGTTTCTTCCTTTTAGATGCTGTTGTTCCTGGCCGGAGGAGCAGAGTTTAAGGGCAAGGCGTTGATCTTGCAGGCCCGAGATGATTTCAGGTACATAAGGAACAGATGGCCTGGTACCATTATAGTTTGGTCGGCCATGATTCTGCGCTTGGGGTGGCACAGTGCCTGGAATCCAGCTGGGTTAGAAAGGGCTCGTTATAGAGCGAATAAGGAGATTCGCAAGGTTTTGGAGGGTGGTTTGGGCCACTATTTGCCCCATCCAGATATTTCTAAGGAATGTCCCGACCTCTACAGAGGGGATGGTGTGCATCTCTCGGAAAACGGTAATATGCTTTTCCTGAGAGATTTACAGCAAGGGCTTGTGTTGGTTTGGGGCCTTTCTGTGGGTGCTAAGGCCTAAGTAGAGACTTGGCCTTAGTTGTGGCAGGTTTTACAGGGTTTATGGCACCATGCGGCCTGGGGAGGACCGGTTATCCTCCCCCTTTTGGGGAGTTAGGGGTCTGGCAGGATCAACCTTTGGTGTGGCCCGAGGTATGTGAATGCAGACTGTCCTGGAGACTCGATTGGATGGGTGCCTTTCGCTGAGACTCGCGTCTGGTGTTTGGGCCCTCCGGTGCGAGCCTCCCTGCTGGGCCTGCCTAACGGGAGCTGTGGCTCACAGCTCTGGCTGGGGGGCCAGGTCTCTCACCCGCTGAAAAAGGCAGGGGAGCGGTCTGAGGAGACCCCTGGTCCTGACCTGGCCGCAGTTCAGTTGCCCTTGCTGGTTATTTTAATAAAAGTGGCCCATAGTTTCACCAATCTAATTGTGTCCGTCTCTTTATTCCAACTTGGGGGGCAACTAGTTTTGAACTTTTCCTGCCTGGCTCAAGGAAACTTTAGTGAAGGAAGGAAATCAAGATACACAATGGCTTGAGTTCTGCCTAGAATTTTTGCAGGGATTTTCTCTGGTTTCCCTCTCTTGTAACAGACCAAAACACTCCCCTCCCCAATGCTGAACCTGGGGGGATGGCAGACCCCCAGGAATAGCATAAGGGGAATCAAAAGTCTGCCAAGAAAGGAAAAAAGTCAGTGAACCCACCTCTGCACCCATGGATGTTCTGGGTTAGATCCAAGCCTGTGTTCTTTGCATGTATGAAACCCCAAGTCTGATGATCAGCATCTTCATTTAAGGTACAAGCACCAGGTAAAGTTTGTGCCTTAAATCCAGTTAATAACATTCAATGTTAATTACCATTTAGATGCTAGGTATCCTTAAAATTTCATTTTTATGGGCTCCAAAAACCTCCTCAGTGTCTAATACTTAGCAAGAGTGGTAAGTGATAGGCTAAAGAGAAGAAAGTTATGCAACCCTCTTAGCTCTGAATGGATTAGGGTTGCCAATCCCCAGGTGGGGGCAGGGGAACCCCTGGTTTGGAGGCCCTCCCCCCCGCTTCAGGGTCATCAGAAAGTGGGGGGAGGGGAGGGAAATGTCTGCTGGGAACTTTATTATTCCCTATGGAGATTTATTCCCATAGAAAATAATGGAGAATTGATCCACAGGTATCTGGGGCTCTGGGGGGGGGCTATTTTTTGAGGAAGAGGCACCAAAGTTTCAGTGCAGCATCTAGTGCCTCTCCCCAAAATATCCCCCAAGTTTCAAAACGATTGGAGCAGGGGGTCCAAAAGAAGGTGCCCCATCCTTCATTATTTCCTATGGAAGGAAGGCATTGAAAAGGTGTGCCGTCCCTTTAAATGTGATGGCCAGAACTCCCTTTGGAGTTCAATTTTGCTTGTCATAGCCTTGATCTTGGCTCCACCCCTAATTTTTCCTGGCTCCACCCCCAAAGTTTCCTGGTTCCACCCCCACAGTCCCCAGATATTTCTTAAATTGGACTTGGCAACCCTAGAATGGGTATCATGGTTCTTGACTAAAGTAGGAGTCAAGTAGCACCTTTAAGACCAGCAAAGTTTTATTCAGAATGTAAGCTTTCGTATGCATGCATACTTCTTCAGACAAGAGGATGAGGAACAGTGAGCTGAAATACATATACTGGCGGGTTAAGAATGTAAACAGATACAATAGTTAGGATCAAATGACAAAACAGTGTAATAAATTGGAAGACCATTTGGTCTGGATAGCATTTGAGTGAGAAACCAATAAAAGGTAATAAAAGTTGCCTGTTAAGTGCTCTTGCTACTACTTCCAATTGCTTCCAATTTATTTTGCCATTTGCTCCTTTCCTGGAGCATGATGACTTAGCAATGATGATCCATGCTATGGTCACCTCGAGAATAGATCACTGCAATGCTCTCTACATAGGGCTACCCTTGATGCTGACTCAGAAACTACAGTTAGTGCAGAACGCTGCAGCATGCTGTCAATGGGGGTCCCTTGATGGGAGCACATTCAGCCAGTGCTGAAAGAGCTGCACTGGCTACCTATTGTGTTCTGAGTCCATTTCAAGGTGTTGGTATTGACCTTTAAAGCCCTTTATGGTCAGGGGCCTATCTATGGGATCGCCCTTCTCCACATGTTCCCCAGAGAGCACTGCGTTCAGGGACAAAAAAATCTACTGTCCATTCCTGGACCAAAGGAGGCTAGGCTGATTTCGACACGGGCTAGGGCCTTCTTGGTGGCAGCACCAGAACTGTAGAATGCTCTCTCGGAGGCCATAAGGGCCCTGCGGGATCTTTCTACTTTCTGCAGGGCCTGCAAGACTGAACTGTTCCAACAGCCTTTGATATGTAGCCGGGAGAGGACTGCCACCCCACATCATTATAGAGCTACTATGTGATCACCATCAGAAAAGAAGAACTCGCTTATATTGCAGTGGTACAGCACCACGTAATGGTTTTAAATTGTAACTATATTTTATTAGTTTTAACTTGTAAATATGAATGTTGTTAGCCGCCCTGAGTCTGCTTGTGGAGAGGGCGGGATAGAAATTTAAAGTAAACAAATAAATAAACTTTGATCCTAACTTTTGTATTCATTTACACTCTTAACCCACCAGCTATGTGTATTTCAGCTCACTGTACCTCATCCCTTTGTCTGATGCATACGAAAGCTTACATTCTGAATGAAACTTTGTTGGTCTTAAAGGTACTACTTGACTCCTACTTGTTCTACTGCTTCAGACCAACACAACTGCCCACCTGGATCTATCTACATGGTGCTTGACTGTTCCAGTAGCTAAACTGCTAGAGTGGCCCTTCCTGGCACACCACCCACTATTAACACCTGCATGGTCAGTATTGACTGAGCTGCCATCTCAGCAAACACTTATATTTTTGGATATATAAAATACTGTGGAATATATAGAGCTCTTTATGAATAGCAGACAGATAAATCTTCTTTAATCTGTGCAGAATTCCTCGGCTTGCTCTGCACTTAGAGCTAACTACTATCATTAAAAATGTTTACTTCTTCTCCAGTGCATCATCAAATTGCACCAATTTTCATAACAAAATCTTTGCCCCAATATCATTTGCTCAGCGCTACAGATCTGGCAAGAAACTTTTTGTGAATCTTCTCACTGCTCTGACCCATTGGTACTGCGTATCATGGGGGTAGAGGGAGAGATTGAATAATAGAATATTAGGCTTCAGAGCAGCCTCAAGGGTCATTCAGTCCAAGGCTAAGAATAGAGGCGGGATTTATTAACATCTATATCAGTAGTTTAATCTAAATGCTAGTTTTAAATCAGACATGTAATTCTACAGTGCTTTCATTATTGTGAGAGCACACGTGTTCTGGGGAGCAAACAATTGATTCTAAACCTACTTATTTAGAAGATAAATACACTAAGAATGTTGCTCAATTCCTGTTAAGCATGCTCAGACTGCAGCCTTAAGACAGGGAAAGCCTTCCCTTACGGCCTTTTTGAGCTGATGGGAGCTATGGTTTGTGTCCAGCGCAGTCAATTTAGTAAAATTCAAAAGCATTACCAACATCTTAGAAATCTGTTGAGGTGCTACGTTCGCATTTCAAAGGAGCTTCAATCTTGATTCTTAAAGTTTAACTCCTAGTATTAGAACACCTTTTAAAATGACCTCTTGAGACTGCCTGGCTTTTAAAAAGTGTTTTTGCCAATAAGTGAAATTACATGCATTTTAAGCATGTTACCATTTTATGATTCACTATGGAACTGGGGCAGGGGGAGGACCCAAACCTACAAAGTTATTATAGAGATTGACAGAGATGCAATTAGGGTTACCAGGTCCCCTCTGGCCACCAGCAGGGAGGGGGGCGGGGTGGGAATAGGATTGCCAGATCCAGGGTAGGAAACTCCTGGAGATTTGGTGATGGAACCTGAAGAGGACAGGGACCTCAGTAGGGTACAATGCCACAGAGTCCACCCTCCAAATCATTCATTTTTTCCAAAGGAACTGATCTCGGTAGTAATTGCAGGGGATCCCCAGATCCCATCTGGAGGTTGGAATTTCTAAGCTGCTTTTTTGGTCTGTTGATAATTGGTCTGTTTTGTGGTTGTTGCTGCTGTTTTATAAGGATGGCAAGCATCTCTATTCTCATCTTGCAGGTGGCAAATTGAGGAGCAAAAGATGTTGAAGGCCACATCACACTAAGCTTTTCCAAGCTAGAAATAAGCCCTTTGTCCACATTTGGCAATTTTCCATGCTCAGAATTAGCTTCTCCACAACCACCTTATACAATAACCATTTAACTTCTCAATTGTCTACTTATTCAAAGGGTGACTGAAGTCAGTGGGAAGAGAACTAACAGCATCAGATCCAGAATTCTGGACCTACCATTCCTGGTATGTGACTGTGTGTGAATGGCATGGCTGGAACATTCTAGAGTTTCTTGTTTGTTGATATTTATTAAAATTTATATCCCGCAATTCTCAATTAAAAAAAAAACACGCATGAAGCAGATTAAACAATAAAGGAGTAAAACAACTCTATTCAAATCTAAACAAGATAATAGCAGCAGTGTGGAACTGTTATTCTGTCTGCTGCACAGTGAAAGGGTCTGTTTTTCACTATTTCTCTTCTTCAGCAGAACAGCTGGACCCTGATGGGGTCTCAAGAGAGGGGTCCAGGTGACAGTTGGCCAGGAAAACCTGTACTTCCTTTTACAGAAAGGATGGCTGGAAAGATTCAGACTTCCTCTGCAATAGGGATAAGCAATTTTTATGGTAGTCTCAAAGAAAGCAGTGCTAGAAAGGTCTACTCAGAATCTGACCCAGATCTAGTCAATAGTGCTGACTTCCAGGAAAGTGTTCTTAGCAGGGGTCATTTTGTAGAAAAATGGGTGGTGGAGCTCATCCAGGGATTGTTATGCAGCTGCACATGCTATTCAATGGACAAGGAGGTGGAACTCTCAGAAGGAGAAGGTGGCACTCTCAGAAAGGTTCAGGAGCTGTGCTCCTGTGAGCTCCCTCTGAATCCGAGGCCTGGTTCTTAGGAATGCACTGTGTATATGTGCGAAGCTGTGAGAAGCGAAGAGGGAAATTACATGGCTCGACCAGTTCAAGGGCTGTCAAAGTGCCCTCACACAATCAGGGGAAATTTTTAAATGATCAGTCAGATTCAGTGTTAAAGTGTTCATATGCAAAGTTGGAAGAACCTGGAGAATGAAGAAAGTCAGAAGAAAAGTACAAGAGGATATATTTCGATATGTTAAAATGATCTCTATAAAAACAGCTGCTTTATAAAATTTTACTGGAGCTTTAAGAGCATATTTACTCAAAAGACAGATTTCAAAGAGTTTTACTTAAAAATCTGCTTTGTTGCAAACTTTTTACATGAACATTTTCGAGCATCTTAAACGGAACATGCTGCTAGAAGACCCTGAAACACAGTTGGATGTACATATATTCTATGGGACAATTTAGGCCCATCTTTCAAGGCTGCATTTGAACAATGTGTAACAAAGGTAATTTCCATCTTTAAAATTATATTGTAATTAATCAAGGGCAATTTACAAAGAAATATTTTAGCCCTTATCTTTTACATTGTATTCTTAACTGGCTTCTATAATATGGATCCTGCAGGTTTTGGTTTTTGCAAGTCATGAATGCTCCAAATCACAAAATGCATTCAGACAATTTTTTTTATTGTGGGTATATTTTGTTGTATGGTAAAGACAGCATTGACTGCCTGTGGTGAACTTTCACTCCATTTAACATGTTTACTCGTTGTTGTTCAATATGGCACAAAATGAAAATGGTTAGTTTCCTAAACTATTCTACATTCATCTGATACTATAGGTACAACAAAGTGGTTTTCGTAAAACTCATCTAAGGGACTATATCCTAGATGTATATATTTGCTGTTTATGGGTCACAACTACCTTTATAGTCATGTATAAACTGTACTTCTGTGTGCTATTAGAAGAATTCCCAGTCTCATAATAAAAATATTATGGAACACTGTATTTCCATATAGTAATGGCACTTTTCTTTTACTAGTAGGAAAGGTATTGTACTAATTTAATTGACTATCATAAAAGTCTCACAAGCAAGATCAATATTTTATTTTCTCAACAGGTTTTGTCAATGAAGATTTAATTTCCTATGCACAGAGTGCTTTTCATGTGTGCCAAAATTATAATCAGAACTACAACATGCTTTGTGATATGACTTTATCACATCTAAGAATATTCTTGTGGTAATAGTAGCAACACAAATTTAGAAATCTGTTGTTCAACTAAAACTCTATTTATCATTAATAAGACTTACTTTGCCCTATATCATTCTCTCCTACACATGGGGACCTGTAATTTCTTCCCTTGCAAAAAGCCATCACAGACCAAATGCCATCATCATGCCACCTGACACCACCTTAAACACAGGACTTTCTAAGGAAGTTAGTTCACAAATGCAGTGGCAAGTCATTAAGTCATTTCAGATCATATGTCAGGTTCTTGACTTTCACAGAAACCCTTGCTTATATGAATGGTCTACTCCTGTGAATGGTACATTCTCAGTATATCTTACACAATGTTAGTCCTTCTCTTCTGGTAATAAAGAGCCAATTTGGTGTAGTGGTTAAGTGCACAGACTCTCATCTGGGAGAACCAGGTTTGATTCCCCACTCCTCCACTTGCACCTGCTGGAATGGCCTTGGGTCAGCCATAGTTTTCACAGGAGTTGTCCTTGAAAGGGCAACTGCTGTGAAAGCTCTCTCAGCCCCACCTACCTCACAAGATGTCTGTTATGGGGGTGGGGGGAGGTAGAGGAGATTATGATTATTCTGAGATTCAGAGCGTAGGGTGGGATATAAATCCAATATCTTCTTCTTCAATATCTTCTTCTAATAACTGGGAAATCAAAATTGATGATTTTCAGGCTTATAGTAATGGTACCAGAGGATTAGATCAAGCCAACTTTTCCACTTCTTTAAAAAGGAAGAGGTGTCCCTTTGACCACTAACAAGACTATGATGGGATGATTAAACTTGCATGGACAAAAGCCAAGTGGGATGAGGGCTATAGTAAGGAGGGGGATTGCATGAGATTGAGTGAAAAAGTTACCTGGACCCAAACCACAATGTCGTATGAATTCAATGCTCCATGTGAGTAACCTGCTTATGTATCTGATGAGTCCAGGTAGTATGAAGGCAGACAGATATGCAATTGGCAGCTTCTAATAATCCAAGTACTACAAGCAAGGTTTTGCAAGTAGATGGATTTTAAAACCAACGTCATATTACAGAGGTCATGTAGCTGCCTTGGATGTCACTGGAGACATCAGCACCAATCTCCCATCAACAGTATGCCAGGCAATAGATCTGTAATACTGGTATTCATTTATTTTTATTATATTCTTATGTAAACAGAGCTACAGCAGGAAGAGTGGAGGCAGGAAAGGTCTGTTTTGCTGATGTGGTAATGTCCTATGTATGTTCTGACATGGAAAATTTAGTCTGGATCTCACCCCATTACCCAGAAGCCTCATTCTGTTCAGTGGGATGCACTGGGGGGGGGGGGGAATAGGCTGGATCCACATTTTTCTCTAAAAATCTCTATTCCTACCCTGCATGGTACAGAAGTTAGGGGAGGTAGGAAAGAGACCTTCTCCAAGAAGAAGTCCACTTTACTTGCAACTGTGATGGCAGTTTCCTGGTAATAAACTCCACTGTATAGCATGAAACTTATTTTTAAGTAAGCATGCTTAAGGTTACCCCCTTCAAGTGTTTAGACTAAAACCCAATGTGTCAAATGGAGTGTCCTCGACAATAAAGTTAACCATTGTTTCTGGATCATGTGTACTGTTATCCTTTTGCTGCCTGAGCATAATGTTTAAAGTCAGGTCCATTTAATATATAAACAACAATTTTTGAAAAATCTGTGTTAGCCTTCTTATCCCAACATTGATTTTCCAAAAGCCCCTGTTTGTCTGAACGCCTTTTGTGTCTTCCAGGATACATAGCACCTTGGCAATGTAAACTTCTATAAACAACACTCCCATTTACAAAATTCATACTATTCGGGAGGCTTGGATTTTATCCAGTCTATTTGCATAAATGTGGGTGTACAGAACATGCAGGAAATCTGAAAATAAATTAGCACCATCTTCAATTTGTACTGACTTCTCTGCCTGCAAAATATTGGTGCACAGAAGGTGAACACAAACAGGACAGAAAAGAGTGAAGAAGAATTTAGGTTAAAAAAAAACCCCTGTATACATCTACTCTTCAGACTACTCTGCAGCTGTTGGCCACACTAAACTGTACTTCTAATTTGGAACAGCAAATCATCTCCTCCTTTAGAGATCCAAAGAAAACCTATTTGAAGACATCTTTTTCAGTGCTCAAATTCCAGCTTAGAGAGCAACCTAATAAAACACCATTGAAAAAAATATATTTCCTTGATTGCAAGGATCTGCTCTCATTCTAGCAGGTGTCTCAATTGCTGTCGGTCTTTCACAGTTCATCCCCTGCTGCTGAATCAGGTCCTTAGAATGGAAAATGTGATACTTAAACATTCACGAGACTTTCAGAAAGCCTTTAAAAACAAAGGCCATACTAAAAGATGCACTGTTGGCTCCAGGATCTCCGGTTGTGTCTGCTACTGCCTACTCATCTTTCCCACCCAAATCTCCATCCTGCCTAAAATCTCACACATTGTTTTGGTCCAATGACACCAGTTCCTGGTTTGTAATGTGGAAATGTAAGCTGACCTTTCATGTTCTATGACCACTCTGTGGGCTGCTACCTTGGCAACTTCACTTCCTGGAGTCATGAGTTAATCCCAGGGGTGGAATTCTAGCACGAACTCATTTGCATATTAGGCCACAAACCCCTGATGTAGCCAATCCTCCAAGAGCTTACAAAAAAGAGCCTTGTAAGCTCTTGGAGGATTGGCTACATCAGAGGTGTGTGGCCTAATATGCAAAGGAGCTCCTGCCAGAATTCCACCCCTGGTTAATCCTAGCTCTACCACAGTTGAAGACATTATCTGAATACTGGCTCTGTAAAGTGTGGGAAAGCATAAAGTGTGGGAAAGCATAGAGATGCTGCTTGACCTTGGAAGGTAGTTGTGTGGGGAAGGGCCGTAGCTCAATGGGGAAGGGCTGTAGCTCAGTGGAAGAATGCCTCAGGTTCAATCCCCAGCATCTCTAGTTGAAAGGATCAGGTAGTCGGTGATGTGAAAGACCTGTACCTGAGACTTTGGAGAGCCACTGCTAATCTGAGTAGACAATACTGACTTTGGTGGACTAAGGGTCTGATTCAGTATGAAGCAGCTTCCTGTGTTCATGAGTGGAGAGCTTCAAGCAGATCTGATGTGCATATGGTCTAAGTTCCATCCTTATGTCTGAAACTCTGATGATTCACTTAGCCCTATGGGATGTTGAGATTGTCCTATGTATGTCTTTATGTTATAGCCTTTTCAGATTTTCTAAGGAGACAGAATGAATGTGCATAGGACAGAACTGGGATCATTCACAGACTTCTGCATGTTCTTTGGAAGATATGAATAGAATCTGCATGCACACGCAGGCTGTCACATTTTGATCTGCGTAAGGTACATTCCAATAAACATGCATGAGTCTGGCACAGAGCATGTTGCCCCTGATCTGCTCTATGTGGGAGTGTTCATTCTAACTCCTCAGACATCTGACATGGGCTACCTAATGGGTTGAAGATGTGGGTCAATAAGGCAGGGGGAGGAAGGATGATATTCCTCCTGTGCCACCCCCATGCTGTGCATGCACTCACCCAAGCATGCCGACCCCCACCAGCTCCCTTCCATGGCAAACACCAAGCAAATCCCACCCCTTGGCTCTAAACCATTGCAATGGAGGGAACTGAGCAGCATTCTAACTCCTTTGAATGTGTGAAAAGGAGTATACAGTAAAATGGATCCAGCCAGTTTTTCTGCTGGTGAAAAAAGAAAGAAGAGATCTTCTTTGATCACCGAAGGCTCCACTAGGGATCATGAGAGCTGCAGGTACAAACATGTGATGAGGCATGAAGCAGGGATAAGAACAGAGCAAATTCAAGTGGAAAAGCTGTCTGGATCCATCCCTATGTACATGTGCCTGTGCGCACACAGATTGTCTGTGTAATCAGCTTAACTCCCTTGACCAGACATACAGAAAATATCCCAGAGCCCCAAAATGAGAGACAGGATTTGTTAGCAACCTTCAGGTGGAGCCTGGAGTTCTCCTGGAACTACAACTGATCTTCAGACTTCAGAGATCAGTTCCCCTGAACAAAATGGTGAAATCAGAAGGCAAACCCTGTCATGTAGTATTGATTCTAGGTGAAATCTCTCCTCCACAGGCATTGCTCCCAAATCTCCAGGAATTTCCCAGACCAGACTTGGCAACCCTAACAATATTGAAGTCCAAATATTGATATATGCCAGAGAACCAAATGATGAATAGGTGGTAATTGCTAAGCAGAAAATGGCTGTGTTTGTTGGCTGTTCCCCTCACATTGTTTTGCTTTGCTTTGTATTTTTGCCTTGCCATTCTCTTTGTGGAGCCCACAAATGCTCTTAAAAGGCCAGACGGCAGCACTGTCTGCTCTGGTTACTCAGAAAACTTTCAAAACTGGTAGAGTAACTTTGTCAGCTGGGAGGTTTTATTCATCATTTGCTAGAAGCCACATTAAATAGCAACATCCATTGCATTTCAGCTCCACGGCAGTGCTCTTCTTCAGAGCCTGTGCAGATGGGTGATTCCCTGTATGCACACTTTAATGTCCGTGCTTCCAAAGACACTAATATCGTAAGACATCTCTCTCCAGAGTGTTGTTGATGTTGTAGTAAAATGAAATTTATGTTCTGTCCCCCCTCCCCCTGACCCATTCAGGTACCTGAGCAATGGGGTTCAATAGTAGGAAGGCCACACTAAAAGCCCATCATATAAAACATGAGTCCTACATTGTACATTGCCAAATACACAAGCAGCAGCATCCCCAAGCACTTCCAAATATTTACATTTCCTCACAATTCAGAGTTATGGGGCTTTGCTACTAGTGCAACTTGAAAGGTTATTGGGAAATGATTATCACTGTGCACACACAGGCTGCCACATTTTGATCTGCATAAGGTACATTCCAATAAACATACATAGAAGAAACTTTGCCACACAAGCAGGTCATAAATTGCACCTGTCCCTTCTCTCTGTATCTCAGCCCATTTGACAATATGTGACTTTCCAGACTCACAGAGTCTCAGAGTGATGTAGCAGTAAGAAATTCACATTCTGTCAGATTGTTCCAGCAAAAATATCCTCTTCTGCATGCTTCACTAGGCCTAAATAAAGCTTGAAATTATACTCCTGGTGTGTATGGGAATATATAGCCTCTGCCTTAAATACAGAGAGAAATGAGATTTTATTTTAATCAGCATTGTTTGGGGGGACCAAATGTTTTTGAGAAGGCTCCTAGACCCCAAATTTCAGGCTAAAGGAGGGGTAAGAGGATATAACATGTGCGGCTGCAGTCTTTGTAAATGATTGGATGCTGAAATGTGGAATAGAACTTTACTTACTGTGCAACTCTTATAATGAACTGAGCAGGAAATGACAGGTGCCTTTGATTTCAGCTCTACTATTGTTCTTCAGAATTTTACCAATTCATCAGGGAAAGTCTTACTGACAGAGAAATCAGGGCAGCTGTCCAGGGAGGCCTGCATGGGAGGATCTCTGACCACCCAGCTGCTGCTCTAAAAATCACATTACTTACATAGCTAAAGGTAAGTTTCACAATGAAGCCAATAGCAGCTCCATGGAGTAGTTTGCAGATGTGAACTCAGTGCTGCAGTAGGGCTATAGGCACATCCCTGCATGCTGTGGTCACAAACAGAAAAGAGCCAGTGTGTATCTGGAAGGCACAAAACTTCCATTGCATGTGTGACACAAAATCCTCCTATTGTTCCGCAACAAACGCAAGGAAACTGACGGTGCTTAAGCTAGTGACCATCATCATATTTTGTGGAAGAACTAATTCCATATTGCAAATCTACGATGTTCATGAGGTCATAGAATTGGAAAGGAACCCAATTCCTACCCACAACCCTTCCACCATCTCCAGTTTCTTATACCTAAGGATCCAGCTACTCTGGGCAAATTTTTCAACAATGTAACACAAATTTTCTCCAATGGGGACTCAAAGCACCTTACAACCGCATTTTCCCAATCTCTGTTCTATCTTCTTAGCAACACAATGAGGTAAGTTAGGCTGGGATAGAGTGATGGAGTTAAAGTCACCCAGTAAACTTCCATAGCAGACTGGGGATCTGAACATAGGTCTCCCAAACTAGATCCAGCAACCATTCATTTCTCTCTGTATTTAAGGCAGAGACTAGCTCAGACCTCCATTAGCCTACATTTTTCTTTAGTTTTTCAGCCCCAATCTTCCCTGCAAGTCCAGGGAAACTCTGGACCTGGTGTTGATGTTTAATCTCAAATATAATGATCTAGTGAAATTAATGGCACAGAATGCTCACAGATAGAAATGGAGGAAACGCAAATGCTAATCAGGAAATAAATCCAGTTGCCATTCACAGAGCCTTTTAACTGGCTGCAAAATAATACAACAGAGCTATATTTTTGAAATGGGGAAGAGCATGAGGATGTGGATGTGGAGCGCTGTGCAAGCAACATGAGAAAGGCAGTGAGATGATGACCAAAATTATCTTATTACGATTTGACACAGCAGCAAGGAACTGGATGGGATGATAGTAAGGCTGTAAGCTCTGGGTTGGGAAACATCTGGAGATTTGAGGGGTTGGGTCTGAGGAGGGTGAGATTTGGGGAGGGGAGGGACTTCAATGGAGTATAATGCCATGGAGTCTGCCTTACAAAGCAGTCATTTTCTCGAGGTGAATTGATTTATTTTGCCTGGAAATCACTAATCCCAGATCTCCAATTATCACCTGGAGGTTGGCAATCCTAAATGATAGGCCAGAAGCCCATGACAAATAGATACAATGACCAATGATTGGTTGAAAAAAAAGGACAGGAGACCATAGTGGGCATTCATACCAGTACCCAGATTCCATGTCTGCCTTCCTGAGGCTCGTCTCCATGTTGCCTCTTTCTTTGGTAGTCTGCTCTTTTACTATCACTATTTCCAGGAAAAGCCCTTTTTTCTCTCAGTCAGGTCTTATGAAATATATCTCTATCTTCAGCTGAAGCAGAATTCCCTTTCTTTTATCTGTACACCACAAATCAGGAAGTAGCTGTCTTCAGAATCATGTCTCCCCCTACCATTAGAATTGCCAGGCCCCACCTCCCCACCACCAATCAGCCAGAAGACAGAGGGGAACTTACCCCCCAAAAGAGAGAAAACCATCCAATGTGCAGAGACGTCTATGTCACTGCCCATATGACCCAGAAGTTATGTCATCGCATCTAGTATGTCAGGGTGATGCTCTGGTACTTGGGCAAAATTCTATGGTAGAAGCCAGATTTACTCAAATATCAGAGTGTTGCTGCAATGTCCCAGATGTGATTATGTCACTTCTGAGTCACATGGGCAATGATGTAGACATGGAATCAGTCACTTGATCTGATGAAAGCAGAAATCCTGAGGTGGAGTGACTGCTACTTCAGAATTGACTTTAGTCATTCAGGCATGGTGGCAGCCACCCCTCCTTCCTCTCTTACAAAAGGCACTTCAGCTGATTGGTGGGAGCACATGGCCCACCAATCAGCTGGAGGGCCCTTTAAATCTTGCAGAGGGGAGGGAGAGGGCTGGCCACCAGCCACACACCTGAATTAGCCACTTGGAATTCAGATGCAGACAGCCCCCACTTGCAAAACACCATTTATATGGGAAGCTGAATAGCACCCACTTTGCAAAAACCATTTGAAGGGAACATTCTCTTTAATTTTTTTTTTTCAAACGGGCACTACTGGCGCCTTCCAAGGGGCTGTGTCCCCAGCCTGATGAGGTCACTTCTGTATGATGTCATCTTATCAGAAATTCCCCTCCCCCTCCAAAATTCCCCCACCGGCAGTCAGGTAGGACCTGGCGACCCTATAGCAGGGCTAGCTGAACTTAGCTTCTGAGATCTGATGAGGTTGGGCAATCTGGGCCATCCAGCTCAGACCTTTAAATGTACATTATTTCCTTTTTCCTGCCATGGTAGCTTTTGTGAGCTAAAATAAACACTTGACATTCAAAATGGCACCAAGGAAATTACTTTTCTATCCCTAATTGTCCTTCCAATTCTCCCCCTTTGTAGTTTCTTCTGGAGTAAGTTCTGATAACAGTTAATAGCAACCAAAAAAGAGTGTGGAGAGGGAAGAACTAAGCACAGATAAAGCTTACCTTATCTCTTACTCCTCACTCAAATATCCTCTTCAAACGTAGGCCTCAACATTATTCTGCAAAACTTTGCCCCTTTCATTCCCCAACCAATTTCTTGTCAGCAGAATATAACAATGGAAGAACTTGTTTCTGCCGTAGCACCCATTGCTCTGAGAGCAATGTTGTCTGTAGGTTATATCACTGAATGGAGTACACAGTAGTTTACAGAGGTACAGTTGCACATGCTGAGTTTGAAAACAATGGAAGCCATCTAGCACTAAATTGAAGTATGGATTGGAGACAAGTAGGCACACAAGACTTGAGAAGGCTGCAGGAGAGATCTGGTAGACCTAGACAGGACAGCACCAGTGCACTCCCAACCACAATGGCAGCTGCTACCATGTATGTGCAGTGGCGGGTGGGGGGGGGGGACAGTGGCATGGCTTCTAGTGTCCTGGCCCCAGTGATGAACCTCCTGATGGCACGTGGTTTTTTGGCCACTGTATGACACATAATATTGGACTGGATGGGCCATTGGCCTGATCCATGGTTTCTCATGTTCTTACATTTTTATGTGAGAGACCTATTAAAAACCACCTCCATCTCACCACTGAATAGCATGAGAACTAAACCCACATAATTTTAAAATTATATCACAAATTTTCATAAGATAAAGGCATACCTCAGGACAAAGTTGGATTTTTTAAATAATCCATACCTCCAGATGAATTGCTTTATTTTCCCCATTCAAAAAAAAAAACCCTGCTAGGGGAAACAAGATCTACCTTGAATTTTTGAACTGCTGTAACTCAACCATCTTTCATATAATTCTCCTGAAATTTATATAGGATGGTACAGATCCTTCATACCAAATTTCATCATAACAGGAAGAATCTTCTTAATTTTATGAGGACTCAAATTTTCTTCTTTCTTTACAGATGAGGAAATTGAGGCTGTATAATGAAAGGATTGTTCAGCTGTAGATGTTGTTGCATACTTTGGCTTGGGAAATTTCTGTAGATTTAGACTGCCTGGAGAAGGAGCTCAGCAGGGATAAGACACTACAGAGTTTGCACTCCAGCACTGCCATTTCCTTCATGGGAACTAGTATCTGAAGCCTAGAAATCAGTTGTAAACCCTGGAAAACTCCAGTTCCTGCCTGGAGATTGGTAACCCTAGCTGTAGAGGATGAACAGACCACTGACAATTACAATTCCTTTACATTCATCACTAGTATAGTGTAATATAATATGTGGGTGCTTCTAAAATGAGCTTTGAGAGCCACCATTTTGAGGCACAAAGAATAACATCGCAGTCTCCATAGAAGAAAAGCCATAAATATCATCTGGGACAGAAGGGAGATGAGGCTTAGTGCCTAAAAACTTATTTACAATACAATCTTGATAGGCCCAGAGAAAGATGTAAAAGCCCAGATGCCCCTTCCACTCCCATTATTGGGACTAAAATTATAATGTCCACAATTTTGTACTGTGGCTCATCCCTTAACATGCATTTTTAGTAGCTTCAAAATTTAGGTTGATTGCCTCTTTTGTGTAACATAAAGGGCCTTTCTGGTAGGGCTCAGCAACAGGCCCCAACCCAGCACGTCACTTAAACATATGGTTAGCTTTATGGAAGTGAATAATCTATTGAACGCAATATGGGGCTACTTATGTGTTTAAACACAGGATTAAATGTCTGCAGAATCAACATCACCATGAGGGGTAAATGAGGTAAAATGTTGCCAGTACATTTTGTTGTTCAAGCTATAAAGAAAAACAACCCCAACAACAAAGAGCCCTTAAAATTATTATTCTTTTGACTTTCTAAGGCGCCGATTTCTGGGAAACGAGTGTGGCATTAGATGGCTGATTCATAGGGATGCGTGTAACCTCTCCTTTTGCTTTTGTCGATATTTTATTTCTATAGAGACATTTGCCAAATGCCAGTCTCAGATCCTGCAGATATCAGTGCAGTGATTTGAATCTTCCTGCATAGGCACTTTTGCAAGGCCCCTTGGCTTACAGCTGTTTCATGGGTGAAGCATATCTTGCAATAGAAACCCCACTGCAAGACCTGGGTATATATTATGGGTTGAATCCAACCAGCTTTTCTGATGATGAAAAAGAAAGGAAGAGCCCCTTTGGCTCAACAGGAACCTATGAGACTTGGATAGACAAAAGACATGTGGGGTGGATGCTGGAGAGAATTAGGCAAGACTGAGTGAAACAGCTGGCTGGATCCAACCATATAATACTGGGGGGGGGGGATAGAGAGCAAGTTTCTGAATATGTTCAACTTCAACCATTTGTTCAACTTCAATCATTGGATTTCATTTTCATTTCAGAGCCTCTGGAAATTCTTGGCTCATTTTGTGTCATTGGGTTTGTTGTCCTGTGGAATTGTTCTCTACAGTTCTTGTTGCCTGCTCATGCATTACTTTCTCCAGATTTTAAAGTGTATTTCATTTTTTTAAAATGTTCTAAGTCTTCAGTTGGTTTTGGTTTAACAGATGTCAGTGCTGAACATTACTAATGGATTACAAATCCCAGATTTAAACATCATTGGGGAACCAGCGACAGCTACAGCCCTCAAAGATAATGCTACTCGCAACGCTATCCACAGCTATATCCCCAACCAAGTCCTATCCACTTTTCTAACCTCCATCTCCCTCTGCTGTTTATCTCTCAGGGAAAAGGGGCACAGTGTTCCAGTAAAGGTTTCTGTATGGAAGCAAGGAACCAAAACACTTACCGGTACATGTTTTCAGAACACCTTGTTAGCCTGGACATATCCATTTTCTTTTCTTCTCCTGTGGAACATTTCCAACAGAGCAGTGACTTATATTTCTCTGTATCCTGCATACTCACAACTATACAGAGCTCCTCTGTAATGCTAATTGCACATTTGAAATCTGCTATAGTATCAGTGGTGGATTAATAATTCCAGGACTAAAAGAACTACTGCACACTCCCAACTAAAATCAGATGACCAGTTAATTATGCAAACTCTATGTGAAAACAGTGCATGTCTTCATTATGACTGTCTTATAGTACAGTTCTAAGCAGAGTTACACCCTTCTAAATCCACTGAGGTAAATGGATTTAGAAAGAGCCCCATGGTGCAGAGTGGTAAACTGCAGTACTGCAGTTCCAGCTCTGATTGCGACCTGAGTTCGATCCCAGTGGAAGCTGGGTTCAGGTGGCCAGCTCAAGGTTGACTCAGCCTTCCATCCTTCCAAGGTCAGTAAAATGAGTACCCAGCTAGCTGGGGGTAAAGTGTAGATGACTAGGGAAGGCAATGGCAAACCACCCCATAAAAAGTCCACCATGAAAACATCATGATGCAATGTCACCTCAGAGTTGGAAATGACTGGTGCCTGCACAGGGGACTACCTTTACCTTTAAATGGATTATTTTGCAAAGATCATCCTTGTATTTATTAGCCCATAGAAACAATCCTACAGTTTATACTTCCCAGGTGCCAATATAAACTTTTAAAGAGGCCTGTGTGGATCATTATATAAAGATGCCTCCTTCATATTGGACTCTAATGAGGGTTTCCACCCTTAAGGTAGGGCCTGGAATTATCCCAGAATAACAGCCACAGAGATTGGAGATGAAAAATAAAACTTCTTTGTCCAGGCACTTTTCTCCCTGTTAATTTCTGTGTTTCTTTGTGTTCTTTCCCCTGGAGGGAATGACGGTTTCAGAAAGCACTTCTGTGGCATTATGTCCCTGCTAAATTCCCTGTCCTTCCTAGCTTTAACCTCCTTAGAGTTGCCAGGTCTCTCCAGGCCACTGGTGGAGGGGGGGGGGGGCTAGGGTTGCCGGTTCCTGGGTAAGAAACTCATGGGTAGGAAACTCCTGGAGATTTGGGTATGGAACCTGGGAAGGTCAGTGAGGTGCAGTGTCTAGACTCCACCCTAAAGCATTCATTTTCTCCAGGGAAAATTACCTCTGTAGCATGGAGATGAGCTGGAATTCCAGGGGATCCCCAGGTCCTACCTGGAAGATGGCATTCCTAACCTTCCCCCCCCCCAGGCACTGCCTCCAAAATTCCAGGAGTTTCCCAAACCACAGTTGGTAACCTTCTGTAAGCCAAAATGCCCTCAAACCAAGGTGGGGGAATTGTCAGGTGGGCACCTGGCTTAATCAGGATCTTTTTATCTCTGTATAAAGCATACACGTCCAGAAATTAATGCTTAAATTTACCAGGGACACTAATTAAGTAAAGACAATTAAAATTTATTCCAGAAAAATATAGGCTTACATACAAGACAAATAATTCACAAAACACACATACAGTCCTAAGAAAAATAGAGAGAGAAATAGAGACAACACATGGATAGACAAACAGGGTGATAATTACCGATCGTAGTCTTCAAGGAAGGCTCCAATGGCAATGAAAGAGGACGGGGGAAATAGGACCCTCAACTGATCAGGAGTCGGAGATGGATCTAGACAGCGGAACTGGGGTACTGCTAGATGCACACATGAGTGGAGCTGGGTCAGAGGTTAAATAGACTACCTTAGACCCTCAGGGGATGGGAGGTACAGGGGTGGGAAAAGGGGGCTCTGTAATGACCATAAGGGCTGGACTTCCACAGTAGCCAATAGCAAGTTAATTGGTGGCACCTAATTGGGTACCCATAACTGACCAATGAACAAGCTTGGGCCCTGGTTACCTGATTGGACTTCCAGGTAACAATGAGCCAGGGTGGAGAAACTCCAGGATGACCGTTGGGGAAAAGAATGGGGGAAATCACTGGGTGGAGGGGTACTTGAGACTATTAAACTTATCTAAAAAGATGACAATAGATGGCCAAATTGCTACCTAAGATAACACCCAGTTTACACAAAGGAACTTGGCTCATTGAAGATGGTCTTCCTCTTCTTCAGTGTTCTTCTTGGCACCAGTCTTTGTCCTTAGTTCCATTGGACAAAGGCTTAGGCGGTCTGGCAGTGTCCACACCTAGATAAGCTTGATGGCCTCATGGATGGGTGACATCTGTTGAGTACGTGACCCTCCCGCTTTGCTGAAATGGAGTCTTGGCACTGCTGGAAGATAGCTGGTGTTAGCCTCCCAAAGTGGATTCTATGGTCAAGGCTGAAAACCGCATGGCCTGGATAGCTCCTAGCTGCGCAACTTCTTCCGCTCCACAGCTGAGATGGGAGTCGCCCAAAGTGACTAGAAACCATCTGTTCTCCTTGTTAGCACTCCTTCAGAGACATGGAGCACTGATGTAGCGTTATGGCTATTAGTACTCATAAGTCCCTTCCAGTTTGGTAGACACAACCCATGCCCTCCTGGCAGATGTGTGTGAGCTGAGTCTCCAGGCATCCTGGCAACCAGACGGGTGTCTACGATGTTCGAGAAATAGGGGTATTTTCCTCACACTTAATCTTTATTTGTTGATCAGTTCTTACATTTTCACTCAAATGCATATTTTTATCCCGGTAACACACTAATGCAGACTATGGAAGGTGGGCAGTTTCAGCTAAAAGCCTTGGAAGCTCCAACTACAAATTCCAAGAGTGAAGAAATCTCTCCTGCCTCCTGCTGGCATAACTTCACTCTACTTGCCTTTCAAAATAACTGAATTTTGAACCCTCATACCCAGTTATGTGGTCCTCCATCTATTACATAATGACTGCTGAATCTCTTCATGAAAAAGAGGAGTTCAACTTCAGATTCAGATCTTGGAAATCATATTCCCATCCTCCAGAAAAGGATGCCAGACATGTAACTTGGATTAGATTTAAGTTTATTTCATTAACAACTGATCAGTACTCAACCCCAATACTTAATGTAGGGCTGCCCCAAGGATTCCAGTGTTATGGACAATCCCACACTGACTTTACAGCTGAAGTCACCTCTCCTCCAGCACCTTGTTTTTTTCCTGGCTTACACAACAAATGTCATACTGAGATATGGTTGTCAGGTCCAACTCAGAAAATATCTGGGGACTTTGGGGGTGCAGCAGAAGACTTTCCTATTCCCTAAAATAAATAAATAAAAATACATCAGTGCAGTTCCCCTGAATACAGTCTTTATTTCCTTGTCCCCTAGCAACTACATGTCCAGTAAATGAAAGTGAACACACATACACATTCTCTCACATAACAGCCAAATAAACAGTTTGCAAGCAAACACTTTTGGGTTCTCACTGAGGCAATTTACTCATGTTACTGGATATAATCATCTGCTATATTTCAAGCAACTCCTTCAGACTAATAGGAAAACAAAAGAACATCCCAGGGGGTGGAGTTTTCCTCCAAACAGAAGGACAGAGAGCAACATGACTCTGTCTGTTTGTACCACCCCGCTGCAGCTTTCCACTTGTTGAGATTTAA